>NC_137638.1:5924095-5991595 GCF_963383615.2 Lipophrys pholis
GAATACAGGAGGTGTGGACCTTTTTATTAGGAAGGGTCTGTTTCTCATGAAGGTGAGGAGCGGACACGTACGTTTGTGTGGCGTCACCAGCAGGTTCATGGTCTTCTGAGACAGACTCGGCCACACTGTGGACAGCTCCTTCTTCAGCTCAGCGTCGGACAGCCGCTGTGCCACCATGCCTGAAAATCCACCAAGGAAGAGACAGACTCTGAGCTTTACTCGCTCGCTCAAACAATAACCTGCAGCTGGCTCTGGGAGCAAATCTGGAGGGAATTTTACATATTTATGCAAAAAAAAAAAAAAAAGACATTTAAGAAGAAGTGGAAACATTCAGAACAATGAAAGAATTTTAAGGGGAACGGATGAAGAGTTTGGTCGATAACAAAATCAAACTAAACGAAGAGCTAAAATGGTTCGAACAGATACAACGGCAACGATAAAATCACTAAAACTGCTAAAGTGGCTAAAATCAATAAAACTGTTAAAAGTAGCATAAAATATTAAAAAGAGTTGCAAGAGGTAAACAGCCAGCATGCTCAGCTAAAATGGCTCAAACAACTGAAACAGCGGGAACATTTTATATGGCTTAAAAAGTGTCCAAATGGCTAAAACCCCTAAAATGACTAAAATACCTAAAATGGTTAAAATGGCTGAAATGAGTAAAGTCACTAAAATACCTAAAATAGTTAAAATATCTTCCTGTCTTTGCTATAGTTCCATACATTTCTTCAAATGCAACATAAACTCCATTTTGGAACATCATGTAAAGTTAAATCTAAATGTGTATCATCAGTCGAAGTTTGATTTTAAGGTGACGTCTCTGTAGATTCTCATTCAATGAAAAGTGGGTAAAAACAGTTTTTTCTGGTTGACCTCGCAGACCTCACTGTACGATTTAAAAACCCGAGGAGCCGTGCGGCGCTTCCCGGGTCTCACCTGAGGCCAGTTTGATCTCCAGCGCGGTGCGGATCAGAGCCATCAGGGTGGACGTGAAGTGGACCGTGTTGTCGTCGGCGATGGGCATGTTCATCTTGACCAGACGCTGGGTGGAGAAGGGCGGGCAACACATGGGCGTCAGCTCGATCAGCCGCGGCCAATCAGAACACAGACTCCACCCGGAGAACTCAATCTGTGTGCTGCCGTCAGGTTCACTCCCCTCCGCCAAATTTTAGGGTGCAGTTTTTGGCCGCATGGTGGCTCGCGACAAAGAGTTCCCGAGATTCAGCACACAAAGAGCCTTCTCGACGAGGACGTACAGAAGAGACAAGCTAGACATCCACATTCACTGCTACTGGCTACGGTATGCACTACGCCGCAAGTCAAAGTGCACTGGTGCAAGACTGACATCGACCCAAAGAAAGGTGAGAGAAGGCATGTAAACGCATAACCATGAAGGTGCCTGGACAGTCGCAGGAGCTCCACTCTGTGCTCGCCATCCTAGCAATCATCAACTTGGAGTTGAGGAGGCCGGGTGCGCTCTACGTGTATAAGCTAGTAGCAATGAAAACAAAGAGAGTCCATTCCTCCAGGCTTGGGCAGCCTGAGCAGGAAGACTCAACACAAATAAAAATGATTGACGAAAGGAGGCTAATGGCACCGCCGGATGCAGAACGGGATGCTGCGTGTGGGCTGGGTTAAGAGTTGAGCTCCCCTGAACACAGAAAGCATTCGCCTAACGGAGGCAGTGCAGACAGTCGGAGACCAGTCAGGATGAGGCGGAGTGGACACGCACGCACACACACAGACGCACGCACATGCACACACACACACACACGCACACACACACTTATTTTTACTTCCTCTTGGAAATCCTCAAAAACTCAAATGACCAAATTCCTGAGGTGAAACAATAGGAGGCCCCGTTTAAGTGACGTTTCAGGTGAAAACGCATCGTTTTGGCATTTTTGTTTCAGAAAAGTTTCCCGTTTACGCGGCAACGTTTCGAAAACTATGTCCATTTCCATGGCAACGACAGAAACGCTGAAAACGATGGAGTTGGCGTGTAGGGAACGCATTGAGAAATACTCTAAGCCGCCATTGGCCGCAAATCTAATGAGTTTTCTGACTGAAAACATCTAAAAGCATCATCTTGATATTTCCCAAAAGATGGACTGGATTTGTTTTTTGTGTGGCTTGAAAGTCAAATCGCACAGATCTAGTGAAAACGTAAAGTCATTGTAGCTCAAACTTTAACTCTGGACTTTAATATAAGTAGTTTTATTTGTTTTACCTCAGATTTTCACCTTTTGACTTTTTTTTTTTTTTTTTTTAACCCTAAATCACGTTTAGGAGATGTGAACACAAGCAAACTAATTCAGAAACGATACTGTTTCCTGCAGATCGTCCTCATGTAAACACACGCAACCCTCATTTGAACCCTCATGGTGTTATTCTTTGTTGATCACCCACAAAAATATATAGGCATTTAAATGTTCTGGTGTGTATTGATCCTTATTTTTAATAGTGATTGGACTGCACGAACAGATTAAATGCAGATTGTGCTCCTTTATGTTGACCGCACACGCACACACACACACACACACACACACACACACACACACACACACACACACACACAAATATTACACACAGTGAAGATAACATGGGAGAAGGGATGAGAGGGAATGAGCAGCAAAGAGTGAAAAGCACACATAGAAAGTGTTTCTTCCTCGGAAAAGCAACAGAAGCTACGTACGCACACACGCACACACACACTGCTCCATAGTAAGTTTCTTTAGGCCCTGATCGGGTGGTCTGGTATAAGCGACGTGTCATTATCTTTAGTGATGGCTTGTAGCCCACACAAGCAGGAGAGACAGGAGAGATGAGGAAAGAGGGGAAAGGAGGGGAGGGGGGGTGGGGCTCGCACCCCAAAATATCAGAGCGAAACAAAGTGAAGGAGAGGAGGAGGGGAAACACTGCAGAGCACAGACACTGGCTCGAGCCAAGGTGGAGGAAGAGGAGGGTCTACCTTGTAGGCGACTCTGGGCGGACATTTCTTTCCCAAACCTAAGGGTGGGGACATGTGGAGCAGCATCTGATACATAACGAGGTACTTGATACGGCCACTTCACGAGGTTGGGAAAACAAAAGAACAAAAAAAACAAAAGAAAAAAACGAGGATGGGGAGTTAGAGAAGGAGGAGAGGAACAAAGGGGAGGAGGAGGAGAATGGATAAGGACAAACAGAAATCTGGTGTTAATAGATTTCCTGGAGTGAGATGTTGGAGGTGGATGCCATCCCCTGGCCGGTGCGTGGGGGCGCGGGGATGCATCGCGGTGATTCTCAGGATCCCTGAGAGGAGAAGATGGGGTGATGAAGGGGGGAGGAGGAGGAGGATGGGAGGGGAGAGAGATGAGAGCATTGTGACGGGGATGTCTGCCGGGGCATGCTCGCAGACATCCCGCTGGAACTTCAACCAGGGTGCACGGAGACAAAGCTTTCAGCGCCACCTTCAGGCCAGCGCCCGGCCTTCCTCCCGCAGGTCGCCTCCAATCAGCCCTACTTCTGTTTTGGAGCTGCTCCAATCTTCTCCTAACAGCATGAGGAGGGGTGGGGGGAAGCGGCGTGCCGTGGCTTGGAAAGCTTTGTTTCCACTCCGGCGTCATCAACCAAAGCCAGACAACTTGGAGGGGCGGGTGCTCGTGTTGGTGCACAGCCATTCAGTTAAAGAAAGTCTCGTGGCAGAGAGGCACACAAAGCACCCCCGGTGACGGAAACGTCTGGGATTTGCAAACCTTGTATGCTACCCTATTAGGGCAGTTCTTCCCTAAGCCGAGGGGGGGCGAGATAACGCGTAACAAATTGTACATATCCTTATAGGAAATCCGTCCGCTGCGGGAAAAGACAAGCAGATCAATGAGGAAACGCAGAGGACAGCTTCACATTCAACAGTTAATCATCAGTGGGACCAGGCCGCTAACATCCAGAGGAGGGGAGGGAAGGACGGCGGAGGGGCCGGGGGCGGGGACATACCACGCAGCCGGGTCGTACTCGGCCCACACCCGGATGAACTCGTCCAGGTGGTGAGGGCCCAGGATGGACGAGTCCCTGGTCAGGTACTCGAAGTTATCCATGATGACGGCAACGAACAGGTTCAGCATCTGCAACACAGCCACCAGCAGCCACTGACTGAAAAGTAACTTCTGATCATTTCTAACCGTCTCCTGTTGGAACCCAGTAATAATAAACAAACCTATACTTTACTAGTTTACCAGTAACAAGCATAACATTTGCTGTCAATGTTGTAGTTAAATTAACTTAAAATTGTGGAAATTTCTGTTGTGCTTCAAAAAAAACATTGAAATGTAAAATGATTAACGATTGCAATGGAAAATGACTGAAATCTGAAATGATTAAAAAGAATAACTTAAAGTAAGTTTTATTTTTTTCTCTTCTTTTGTATTACTTGTATTATGTTTTGCCTTTTCAGTTTGTGTCTCTTGTCTCACTGGTTTCCTGGGTAACGTTATAGATTTTTAGGGGAAAGGCAAAATTAAGCTCTGGCTTTAGCCCATTTCGGCTACAGAAATTGTAAGAAAAGAAAAAGAAAATTAAGCATTATAAACTGAATACACAAAACTTTAATTTTTGCACTGTAACAGAAATGAACCATTCATTCAATCATTCCCTTATTACAGAACTCTACAGTGAGATTTTGACAACTATCATTTCGCAACAGTAATCCCTTACTTCCAAAGTAGTGTACTACTCAGTACTGACCAGGAAGGAGCAGAGGAAGATGAAGGAGACGAAGTAGAAGTAGGCGAAGTCACTGCCACATTCCTTCCCGTGAGACCCCGATCGCTCGTCACAGGCGCGGTGACTCAAACACGACAGCATGATTTCATGCCAGGCCTCGCCCGTCGCACTCCTGAAGCCCCCCGAGAAGAGAGAACAGAAGCGAAGAGGGGGCGTGAAGGTACCTGACGTGTCAAGCCCCAACAAGGAGAACTGAGAGGACTTTATTCCTGCCTTCATTTATTTCTAATTAAATTTAAAAGAATTTGAAAGAGGACTCAACACACGAGTCCTCCCGAGTTTCAGGACAATTCCCCTTACAAACATGAAACCCCAGAGTTCAGCCGAGGTCCTGCTTCTCCTCTGACTGATGACTTCTGCAGTAAAACTGTATGTTCATAGTGATGTAGAGTGTTTACGAGACGCCTCCTGTACAATAAAGCTTCCCCGACCTGAACAGCAGCATGAGGGCCTGCAGGAACGTGCGGAAGTTGTTGTGGTGATTGATGGCCGTGTCCTCGTTCAGATCGATGTTCCCGAACACCTGCAGCAGGGACGCACGGAGGCCGGGCGTCAGGTTCGGTATTCCCGACGCGTGGCGTCCGCACTGGAGCCGAGTCACTCACCTGCATCCCGATGATGGCGTAAATGAAGAAGAGCATGGCAATCAGCAGGCAGACGTACGGCAGGGCCTGAAGGGAACAACGGCAAACCAAAACACACTCAATTATTTACATCCACTCAGGATTGTTCCAGCCAGCGTGACTGAGTTTATCTGTGCAGGGATTTACTGTATGCGAGAAGGAAGGCTCATGTTTATTTATAGACCAGGGTTATTCGGGGTAAAAAGATGCCAAAACAGACACAAATCAGTGCAGACGAAGAAAAAAAGAAAAGAAAAAAAAAAAAGTCTTCAGCTTCGGGGGAAATCTTTAAGCCGAGAGCAGCTGACTAAAGCAGTGGGCTGAGTCAGAAACACGGAGCGAAAACAAACCCTATAAAGAAGCAAACTGATCCAAAAATATTCATCCATCAAGCCAATATGGGGTCAGCAGAGCAAAGAAGACCAACCATCTAGACACCTCCTTCAAATGTTCATGTGGTGGAACCCTGAGCTGCTCCCATTATAACTGGTGGACAGAGTTAATCCAGGAGATTCTAGACTGAGACCAGTTCGACGACGTGTTGCGACCACAGGTTCCAATGTGAGTCTCGTTTCACTTCCTTCTCCAGGAGACAAAGTTTATAAAGTCCCAGAGAAGACACGGGTCAGGGTGACTGGGCTTTGTGGCCCAATCTTGGTTGAGCTGGTCTATATCCTGGACCTCCTGATGTAATTCCATCAGTTAGCATGGGAGCAGCTCAGAGTTCAATGAAATGAACATTCAAAGGTAATTTAGATGTTTGCTCTTGTTTACTGAGCCTTTTGGACGGATGCAGAAGAAAGAGACCAATAAATGTTGACTGAACGTCTCCAACATCTCTCCAAATGGGACAAAATCTCAAAGGAGACACAGGAATGGTCTCTGGATTGGCTTCTTGAGTCTGTGTACAAGGTTTTTTGTAATAATTAATTGCTTTTTCATCATTACAGAAAATATGATAAAACCGATATTAATACTTGTATTTGTCAGGTTTCCATACCACTGACATGAGCATATAGTGTGCACAAGGGCATAACAAACATTCATCTTGCTTGATGTCGGGGCAACATATCGTCCCAAGATCCAGGAGCCAAAACAAAAGTCCTACTAAGACGGATTTGTCCTCATTTGTGCCGCTAAAATATGGCGGCCTGAGAGCAACAAGATAAATTCAGAGGAAAGGATGTGGTCCTGTTGGTGATTTATCTATTTATTGTCTGAGCTTTTCAGACCACCTGCTTTTCCCGCAGGGAGCATTACTCTCTCTGCTAGACTCCAGCAACTCGGAGTCAAACTTAAGCAGAGTTCTGGTCTGTGGCAGCGCGAAGCGCCAAAGTAAAAAGTTATCTCTACCACAAGCATCGGAACAGGATTGTTCCTCTTCAAACTAAACTTAACTATCAATCTTCTTCCAAAGACAGTGACTCAAACATTTCTGGATTTCTCTCTCACGTGGCATTTATTCAAAATATGGGCCATGGTCCCTGTCTGCCATCGTCCCTGTCTGCCATCGTCCAAAGATACAGTGTCGGAGCTCCAATGCATTTTTAGGTAAATGTCAACCAAGAGGACCCGACAACGTAGAAATACTGAAGCATTTTTGTGCAAATGTCATTCAAACCAGGGCCTAACAGATTGTGGCATGTCCTCCTGGTTCAGGAAATCATCGAAGTGTTCTTAAAAAAAGTCCAGCCCTGCTGAGCAGAGCTCAGATGAGACCCTTCCAGCCCCCCTGAACTGCCCCAGAGCCTCTGAAGCAGAACAAAACATGCAAAACCGATGCAGAACATTTGTTGTTCACTGCTGGAAATTCATACTGCCGAGAACCTCTTGCAGCTGATCTCAGAATTTTGTTAAAAAATATTGGTTGGCGAAAAAGGGAGCTCTAAAAATGGCAAGTCTTGATTTTCAGCTGTTCTAGTTTCGCTGCAGTGGATCAAGCAATCTGCACTTTTAAGTCGAGTCTGGTGATCTGGCCCTTAATCAGATCGTCCAATCAGCCTCCGATGCCGGATTGGAGTCATCATGTTAGATCACAGTCGGCACCTTAAAGTTTAATTTCTTTATAATTGTTGGGATTTGTTTGGATACATGTTTGTTGTCTTTTTTCTGGGATTGCTTGATTGTCCACATGCCGACGCCTCTGAAATTATCTTACTGAGAAGTCTTGTGGAAAAAAGTGTTTTTGAGTTTGGTTTGAGATTTAAAAGTGGCAGCGAGCTGCTGATTGAACCACAGTCCGATGCGTTCGATCTCTACGTGCGACAGCTCTGCCACATTTTGTTTTTAAACTCAGCGTTTGATCTTTTGAACTTTACTTCCAAGTACAACTTGTGTCAGACCTGCTGTTCACGGACAGTTTACAGGATAACTTATGGAAATGGTACCATTTTAGTTAGTTTCTCTCTGTTGCCGTTCTTGCCTTTTCTCTCTTTTTGTTTTTGTCTGTTTGCTCATGTGGAATTGTTTGTTTTTTTCTCTCCCAAGGTTCCTTTAAAATTATGATGTTGTTATTGGCGCTATGGAAATAAAAGGAATTGAACAGAATTAAAGGAAAGCAGGTTGAGCAGTTGGGGGTTAAGAGCTTTGCTCATGGAGTCACACAGAGATTAAACCAGCGGTCTATGTGTGTGTGTGTGTGTGTGTGTGTGTGTGTGTGTGTGTGTGTGTGTGTGTGTGTGTGTGTGTGTGCGTGCACACCTTGAAGGACTGGACGAAGGTCCACAGCAGGATGCGGATGGTGTAGCCCTGCCGCAGCAGCTTGATGAGCCGAGCGGCTCTGAAGAGTCTCAGGAAGCTCAGGTTCAGCAAACGGTCCTGTTGAAGACACACAGTGTCCACTACTCAAACCAACACCACTCAGATCGCAACGCCTCAAACTTACATGCAACCACAAGTCTTAGAAGGTTTACTTAATACTGCTTTGAAACACTCCCATCCCCCCTTCTACCGAAAGCTTCAACCCCAATTTCCCCCAAAAAGTTGGAGTGCATTGATAGACGTAAATGATTTACAAATCTCATAAATCTACAGATGATATTTGATTTATATTGAGAAACAGATTTCAGAATCAAGAGTCAGAAACAGATTTATTCCCAGGTGGAGTTTACACAATATGAGGAATTTGTTCTGGTGGGTTGGTGCAAACAGCCAATACAGAGAAAAAGACAAGAGACAGGAAAGACAGCGCAAACAGTAGCAGAAGTGAATTAAGAATTAAAGTGTCAGAAGAAACAAGAGCAAAAGAACAATATAATTCGAACATGACCAAGATCTCAAACTAAGAAGTTTTACATTTTCATGGAAAATCTGAAGTAATTTCTAATTTGGCGGCAAGAAAATACTGAAACTGTAATTTTCCCAAATCAAAAACAAACAGAAGAGCTTTGAGTTACATTTAACCTGGTGTCCCACCTTTTTATTGGACTCAAGGTTGCCAAAAGGTTCCAGGTCACATGATCATCTAAATGTGTCATTAAACCGTGAGCATCAAGTACTCTACATTCTAATAAGTTGTGACCGTTAACATTGTCTATTAAGCTTCTCTGTGGGCGTAATGAGGAGGCGTCCCAATACTTCTGTCCACATGGTGTGTGTTGCACTGAGAACAGCAACAGGAAGTCACTCACCTGTGTCTGTGGGCGTTTGGGACCGGAGCATGGCAACACCGCAGGACGACAATCAACAAGATGAGGATGTGGAAGGAGAGAAAGACGGAAGATATAAAGAGAGAGACAGCGTGGCAGAGGGAGGAGAGGCCGGAGAGGCCGGAGAACACTCACAGTCATAGAGCACAACAGGAAGTGGTACAGGTCAACGAACATGCAGCCTGAGGCTGGGGTGTCAAACCCAGCTCATACGCTCCAGTTTGGTCTCGCAGGATTAACCGATAAATAACAACCTAGAAAGTTTCAGGGCAAAGAAGTTCTTAAAATGTTCAAAGCCCAAAGAAGGCGTCTCTTCAGAATCACATGGGCAAAAATCAGTGTCCACTATGTGGCTGTTACAGCAGCAGAAAACCCTCATTTAAATAATAGTGACATATACCTGAAAACCCAAACTGAAAACGTGTTAATCTGAGCAGGCAATTCAGTTAGCTGATGTTTGAGTTCTTTTGAATTATTTTTTAATTCATCATGTCGTTTAGGTTTTTTTCCGCCCTCAGTCTTGACTTGCAGGCTCACGCTTGTCTTTTCTAGCTTTTGCGATGTTTCCTTTAAAGTCAGTGCTAGCAACTGTCACGGGGACTCTACGGTCAATGAAACACAGTGATGCTTCAGCTTTTCTGCCGTTTCCATGGAAACGCAGAGCGTTTTCAAAACGTTGCCGTGTAAACAGCGTACTTTTACTTGAAACACTGTTGCGTAAACAAAGTCTCCGATGAAGACACTCTCAGTACACACACAAACAAACTCTAACTACACGCACTAATTTCAATACTGTAATAGCCACATAATGCACTTTTTCACAAACTCATCCTTAAAGCATAGCATTCATGCTAATGTGAGTCTGCTAGTCGTGACATTAATGTTCAATGATCTCCTGTACGAACGTGTGCTGTTCACTGCTTCGTCTCAGCTCTGCCTTAAGTCGTCCAGCCTTACTGAACTCTTGGACAAACGAGGAAGAGCGCTTCGCGTTTTCTTTGCACATTAATAAAGTCAAGGTGAAACTGAATGCAGCTGCGCTGTTAGTTTGACACCCCCGGTCTAAACACAGAGATAACTGAATGAATAGAGAAGCAACAGAGAAAGCAACACAAGAGGCTGCATATTAACTCTCTACGGCGGATTCAAAGAAGCTCCTGTGCGATAAATCCATCCTATCAGCAAAGGCCCGGCTCAGACTCGTCCCCGGGACAAGGTGCTCGGGCTCCCTGCCAGACAATTGTCTCTGCTGACGTGCCTCATTAGCTCGTTCTCACTAACGCAGCCGCACAGGCTCCGCTCCGGGACAAACCGTGCTCTTACATTGATTTCGGTCACCAGGATGTCGGTGATGCTGCCCAGCACCGTCACAAAGTCGAAGACGTTCCAGGCGTCCTTCAGGTAGTTCTGAGAAAGAGACGTTCAGAGTCAGAGGTGAGTCGGGCTTGTTTTCCAGGGCTGCTCCGCAACGGGCGCTCACCAGAGGACCGAAGGCGATGATCTTCAGGATGCACTCCAGCGAGAAGAGAGTGGTGAACACAATGTTGAGGTTCTTCAGCATCGCTTCGTAAAAGTCCGGCGCTCCATGAAACTAGAAAACGTGAAACACAACCGAAGGTTAGGTTCTCCCAGGAAAGTTTCAAAACATGGATAAGTTATAGTAAATCGTGTGTTCATGGACTGTCTGGATCTGTGTTTGTACACAACAAAGAAAAAGCTGATATTGAAGATTAAAATACCGTATTTTACAGAATAGAAGTCGCCCGTGAGTAGCAATTGCATTTTTCAAAAAATGTACGATGAAGATTAAGTCACACTGACGTTAAGGTCGTATTTGTTTTCCAAAGTTATCTTTATTAAGGCTTTGACTTTGTGACTCCTGATTTGATGAAATTATTGAAACAGGCCACGTTATAAAAGATAAGAAAAAAAAAAAAAGCGTGAAGAGTCTGTTTTAGTTTAATCCAACTGAATCCCAAACAGGGAAAATCTTCATTGCCTTTTCCAATGACGTACGTTTTCCATAAAAACGAAAATGTGACTTATAGTCTGGAAAATATTCATGGAGGACTCTGGCTTTCTCCTTAATTCAAAGACTCTTGTATTATTGGCAAAGTGTTCTCAGAGGTTTCCACCTTCATCATGAGCACCACGGTGTTGAGAGCGATCATGATCATGATGGAGTACTCGAACGGAGCCGAGACCACAAACTTCCACATCCGGTACTGGAAGGACTGCGTGTTCTCGGGCATGTAGCGCGTCAGAGGTTTGGCGTTGATGGCGAAGTCGATACAAGCCCTCTGCGACACAGGAAGAAAGAGGAAAACACTTCTGCTTCACTGCAGCTGTTATTTATACCGAGAACAAAAAAACTTCAGGTTCCTAAACAGTGAAAGAGACATGAAGATTATTATGGGATGGGGGGATCAGGAGGCAAACTGCTGTATTATCATAATACAGTAAACTACTACAATATATGTTAAGAATATTTATTTATCAAAGCCATTTCTCACAGATAAACGTCAACAAACGAAGGATGTTGTTTTTGTTAACATTAAATAAATAAATCTGCACTTTACAGTCTATCAAGAACAATCGGTTCCATTTAGTCCCTGGGTGTCTGGATGGACGGCTCCTTTAAATCAAATAATTATTTCAATTGTCTGTGTAAATCAAACACAAAGTTTGATAATACAGCAAATAAAGACTGAATGAAGCCGTATTTGCAGTCCCCCTGCATCCTGAAGTGTTCTTACAAAAAGCAGTGAAGTTACCTCGTTCTTCTCCAAGCTGCACTCGGACAGAGCCTTGTCTCCCTGCTCCTGGAAGGTGATGATGATGAGAGCCACGAAGATGTTGACAAAGAAGAAGGGGAACACCACGAAGTAGACCACGTAGAAGATGGACATTTCGATGCGGTATCCTGGACTGGGACCCTGGTCCTCAAAGGTGGCGTCCACCGAGTGCTTCAAGACGCTGCAGGCAGGATGATCGGGATTCAAACCTTCGTCACCTTAAACTCATTTTGAAGACGTAACCTGGCCAGCTCGTGTGTAACTGATTAGTATTCAGCATTAGAGATATGAAGGTTTATTTAGCTCACGCAGCAACACAACGCTACACAAACGACCTCCAGGTTGAAGAAGAGAGCTGCATATAATCGACTCTGATGAGATTTTCATACGTTAACCTTCTGCTAATTACTCAGACGTGAAGTGTAAAAGGATGAAGAAAGGTCTGAGCAGGTCATGGAAGTGGAGGCCACAGATAGAAAATAACAGCGGGGCGGTTGTATGAGCCAGCATCATATCCTATTATATCAAGCACATGTTCCTCTGATTGTGAAGTTTCTTAAGGTGAAATAGAGAAGCTGAGAAGCTTGTAGAGAAAATAAACAGCACTGAACACAAAAACCACGAAATCAATCAAAAATGAAACAGAAAGACGAACCAGGACAACATGAATTAAGTACAAAAACAAAAGCTGTGCAAAATTTTTATGTTGTGTTATTGACAAATGAGGTAAACTCAAAGGCCTCGACCAAGTTGGATTGTTATTATGGACTGTGAACAATAAAACTACCAAGTCCCAGGAGAATATGGACTCATGACTCATGACACGCTGGAGGAAACGTTGTTCTTATTGTCCATCTACTGAGCATGTGTCAGAGACAGAGTCTGACCATTTTAAAAAAGTTCCACCTTGGGAGCCTTTTTTTCCAAAAGTTGCGTTTTCAGTGGATCCCAGAAATTTGACGTAAAAACCGACACTCAAACTGCCATGAAAGTTTTCCATTTTTACTTGAAATGTTTTTGTCCCCGTGTTTTTATTGGTTTACGTACGAATGTACGTATTTGACCAACTTTCCACAAATTGCAAGAAATCTTCAGAGATGATTTGTCATCACCCAAGGACCAATCAATTAGATTTTGGGATCGAACTCCTGGAGATGGAGCTCCTGGAGAGGTGAGATATTTCCTCCGTTGTGGACACTGGGGGTCCGCTGTGAGCCGTCATGGCTGCAGCATGGATTCTGCCGTTAGCCGCTTACTAGCTCACCGCTAACTGCGCTTCGACAAGCATTCAGAAAAACCTGTGTGAACGCATTGACTAAAGTAGGGGTTTATCTGTGTGCCTCTACTCAGTGTTTCTCACAGTGATGTTACTATCTGACAGGCGAGTTACCGTCGTTATGAGCTAACGGCTAACATGCTAAGTGATGCTAACTTGGGTCCACAAACAAATGTGGCGTTGGCGAAGGGATGCGCTCTACGGAGTCCCTCGTTCTAGGTTGATAAAGTGTTTTGCATCACAGTGTGAGAGGATGAAAATGAGCCTTACGTTGGCCAGCCCTCCCCGGTGGACACGGTGAAGAGGGTGAGGAAGGCCCACAGCACGTTGTCATAGTGAAACTCGTATTTCCTCCACTCGCGGGGCATCGCGGCCACTTCGTCTTTGTCGTAGTCGAGGAACTGACCTCTGAAAGACACACAGACACAAGCTGAGAGGGGCTGGGGGGGGCTGGAAAGGGGTGACAAAGGGAGGCTGGGGGCTTTAGACGAACTTGCAGTCCTTCTCCAGGCCTTTGGACTCGTCCGTGCAGTAGAAGAACTTCCCCTTGAAGAGCTGCACGGCGATGACGGCGAAGATGAACATGAAGAGGATGTAAACGATCAGGATGTTCAGGACGTTCTTCAGAGAGTTCACCACGCAGTCAAACACCGCCTGGAGAGGGAACACACACACACACACACACACACACACACACACTAAAATTTAAAAAAAACTGTCTGACAAAGCATTTTTACATAAAAACCTATATTCCATCAAAGATTAGCGGTTTAAAACCTGCTCCTCTACACCATTCTTCAATGCCTATTAATGTCAGACAAGCTTTGGAGGAGCAGAACCTTCAGTTTGGGCAGACGTTTGATGGTCTTGAGAGGCCTGAGCACTCGAAGGACCCGCAGTGACTTGATGGTGCTGATGTCTTTGCCTTTGGTCCCCCTGTGGACAGAAAAACACCGTGAGAAAATGATCATATGTGAAGTTTAGGTCTAAACTTAGTCCTTAGAAATTGTCAAATGCCAAAAGTTTTATTTTTTCAGATTGGAAGTCAGATGCTTTTCTAAATGTGTCGGGAGTTATGGTTAGATCTGCTTGTTTAAAGTAATGAAGGTCACAACAAATGTCTGTTTTACAAATATTACCAGTCAAAAGACATGTCATCTTGAACTTGATAAAGCTTAATAATTTGCTGTTACTGGACAGATATTTACGTTCTGTAAAATCCCAAAATGCTGAGAAGGGTTTGAGTAAATAATTGTGGAATGATATACAATATATCTCTACTTTAAACTTACTGTGCTGTTCCAGTTTTATGAGAAGAAAGTTCTTCTTTAGTTTTTATTTGACTCTGATTTATTTGACTTTTTTCTTAAATGTAATTCAGATTTTTCTCACTGTGATATTTCGATGTTTTCTAACGCTACAAAACTCCACATGAACTTAATGAGCTTCATGTGGTGCTGTCAGACTTTCAGCTCTCCAACCAAAACTTTCTCCAGCAAATAGGATATATTCTCCTGGGACTTGGTAGTTTGATAGTTTATAGCGTATTGTTCTCTGAGCGCATGTGTGTTTGGTTTTATTATAAAAACAACAAACGGCACCATCTTGTGGCCCGGCATGCTGACAACATCGTTTTCAGTGTTTCTGCCGTAGTCGTGTAAACGGACTTCGTTTTCAAAACGTTGCTGTGGAATAGGGAAACTTTTCTGAAACGAAAATGCAAAAATTATGCGTTTTCACTCCAGAAGCAGATTTGTCCTCTAGATTGTGAAAGAATGAACTGCAGTTTTTCTCTGTTAAGTTTTGGAAGTCCTTATAATAGGTATTTATTTTATATATACTGTTTATATATGATGTGGTTTATGGTGTTTTAAAGCTTGTATGGTGTTTTTATGCTTTTTTATTAACTACTCAGTCTGCTTTTGAATTGCCCAAAGGGGATGAATAAAATTATTTGAATTTTAAGGTTCCTATTTTAGCATTAAAGCGCTCTGAGTTGACCATATTTTGAATTGGGAGCTTGAAAAATCTATATGTCCTCATTCATACTAATGTTACGGTTCTTGAATGATGTATAGGATCTTCGATTGTGCTGAGTTGACAAAAAACACTTTACAGAGTGTTTCTAGAACTACAAGACTAGCTCCTAACTTCACTCTGGTATTATGGTTTTATATGTGTATCACATGGTGGCACAGTTGGTTTGATCAAAAAGAAAACAGTAGATATTGAACGGTTATCTAAAATGTGCATGGCGGTCGATGGTGGAGGGATGTACTGCAGGACTTGTTATTGTTTAGTTTTTTTTCTGAACAGCAAACGGCCCACAAACACAGACACATGCATCTCCGCATCGTTCAGTTCAATGTGCGGGTGTACGGGTGTGTCATGTAATCCCGGTTTACATGAACAAGTCTGTAATCCCTGGATGAACACATGCAAGAGATGGGTTAAGTCACAGAGAAATCCTACAAGTGTCTAAAACATGAACACATGCAGACACGGTCACAGCGACGATTGTGCATCAGGGATCTTAATCCACGGGATTAGGATCCTTCAGGAAGGCTCAGACATTAATGCAACGCCTAAAAGAAAATATCAGCGATGAGAAGGCGATTAAACACGAGAAGACAACGCTCATTGATTGCATGGTCATTGTGTGAATAGTTTCCAGAGTTGTCCTCCTCCGACAAAGCAAACTGTGGCTTCTTTTTCTTGACAGTCATGACAACACACACACACACACACACACACACACACACACACATTGAAAATATTGCAATGTATTGCTCTAAAAATTAAATTAATCTGAAATTTTGTAAATTTAATTAGATAAATCGGGACAAAAGTAAAGAAGATATTCAAGGCTCATACAGTATGTTGGTATAAAAATCTCTGTGGCTCCCTGGTCGATCGGAACCTTTCCTAAAAAGACATCCAAACATGTATTGCAGAATCTCCACATCCTTGAACAGGATGAAAAGAAATGTATTTCCATGGATGAACAAACATCGAAAGTCACAGGTCACGTCTCACTATGTTCCAGTTAAAAGATTTGCAAATAAATTCTTGATAAAACACAATGAGGGCTTAAACAATTGGATCAAGGAAAGGCTGAATACAGACTTTATGTCTCAGGACTGTACAAACTGTAGGGAACAAACTCATAAACTCACGTTTAAAAAAAAGACAACAGCAATGAGGTGAAAACACTGCCTATCAGGTAAGTTTCCCTTTTATGCCTTTTTAATGGTTGTTCACCTCTCAGCAAAGCACTACAATATTTAAATACCTTAATGCTTTATTTGAGATTAAGTAATAAAACATCTTGTATAATCACATTGTAAGTCGTATTTTGGTCACTTGCGTTCACACTTGGTGCCTCGTTGCTCCTCTAAGCGAGACGTATATTTCCATTTATGTGCTCTGAGTCTGTCTTTAAAGCGTCCTACTTGCAGTTTTACACAAAGACTCTTATTTTAGAGGAACTAGAAACCAGCAAACCAACCAGAATCCTGACCACTGATTATCCCTTGATCGAGGGTTCGGATTTGTCAGGTAACAAGTGAAAATTTGGTCCTAAATGTCCATGTCTCAAGCAGAAAAATGGACAATTTGAGTCGGTCTGACAACAACTGGATCAGAGCGTCTCTTGTCCGGAGCTGGTCTACACGGGCCGGTATCCATTTAAAGTTGAGGGATTAAAACAGGTCAACTTGGAGGAGGAGCTGCATATCTTTCAAGACATAAAAGTCCAATAAAGTATGTTGGCCTCATTTATTCAACAATCGGCTAAAAGGAACATAAAGTTCAAAACATTTTTTGCTTGAGAAAAACGTTTGCTCTCAGATGGCAACATCTTCAAAACAACACTAAAACCACCCACACAGGCTGTATGATAAAGACATATTAGATCCTTTTCTCTGTCTTTCTTCATTGTATAGGTCCACTCAGTATCTGTATATAACAAATGTTCTCCCTCTATGCAGATGATGGTGTTGTATAGTACAGTAGTGAGACTTTTACACCTTTTTCTCCTATTTGTCCAAAGGATACGGTAGTTACTGACTCCATACCACCAAACAGCAGTTTAAAAATGCTTCACAAGCACTGAGACAACTTAAAAACTGTACCGTCTTTCAAACCCAGGCTTTCTTTGACAGATGCCACTCATACTGAGGTGAGACTTACCGTCTGATCGCACAGTCAAACTGTCACGTTATGATTAATAAACGGATAAAACTGTACGTTAAAGTTCCCCATTAGCAATTAGCCTGGAGGCAACAACCAGGCAACAGTGTGACGTAATGAAGTAACTCATAACTGTCCGGGTCCTTTTTTTTACTTCAATGACAATCACATGCAATAGCATCCATGCTCTGATGCACGTCGGTCTAGCATGCTGGCATTTGTATCCTTCAAATGGTTACGATGCAAGCTAGAGGAAACATTTATTTATTTTTTATTATTCTGACAGCTTCCACAGGAAACCCTCACCACCTGGGAGCAGTGCTGCAGTCAGAGAGGAGGTGGGATCGGGATCGTTAGCGGGTCTATAACAAGTGACAGAGGTCTGCGAGGTGCTGTGGGGGGGGTTGGGAGGGGGGTCGCTTTGAACGATAAGGAGGACGCCGGGCCTCAGTGGCGACACTTCATCATGTCCCTGGAAGACCAGCGGGGAGCTGAACCCTGGAAACTCTATTTTTACCTCCAGTCCCTCTGCTGTCTTTCTCGCTCTTTGTCCTGGAAAGTACCGGCAGATGAAACTCTGCATTCAGCCTCCAGAATTATTTAAAGGTTCAGATCTTTTTACAAATCAAAAGACAGAAGCCGCATTCCGCGAGTACGTCATAAAAAATTAAAAATAAAATAAAACTCTTCTCTTAGATAGAAGTACAGACACGTATGATAATGTTATGAAAAGTACAAAAGTGCACAAAAATACTGGAGGTAAAAGGATGTGCATTTACAAAAATATATGCGCTGTCCAAAAAGTTAATTTGGCTTTTTTGTTTTTATTATTATCATTATTATTATTATTATTATTATTAAGAAAGTATAAAGTAGTATTAATAATAAAAAAAATTTACATAAATAAATAAATAAATAAATAAATAAATAAATAAATAAATAAATAAATAAATAAATAAATAAATAAAGCAAGCCACAGAGTACAGATACTGACATAACTGCCACATGTGGTCTGTTTTTAAATTCCTAAAAGGAAAGAAACAAACAATTCCAAGTTTGGCTTTTCTTCCAAAGGGCATCATGATCACCAGATGATCTTCTTGTACGTCTCTGTCAGAAGAACTTATGCAGGTGAATTTATAAGGCTTTTTCTTTTCTTTATTAAAGATATTGGGATTCATTTTGAGTGTTTACGACCTTGAAAAACGGGAGGATTTAGAGACGATAGTGGCTGTTGGTGGTTTGTGGTTTCGGTTGAAAGCTCTCAGACAAACTTCAGCATTAAATTGACTGTAACATGATTTCTTCTACATGGAGGCTGACGGCCGTTTGGTGGGGGGGTTAATGGAGAGGGGAGGGGTGTAAGTGGATGGTGGGGGGCAGTTTGAGATGGCATAGGGGGGGTCCCCACCTGGTCACACCTTGTTGCGATCTACTTGGGGGAAAACAGTGGTAAAACAAGGTACAGCACATTTATGGATGCTTCACACACAGAAACAAGATAAAACACACGTTTGTATCACATGACAACAGCTGTGTATGTGTGTGTGTGTGTGTGTGTGTGTGTGTGTGTGTGTGTGTGTGTGTGTGTGTGTGTGTGTGTGTGTGTGTGTGTGTGTGTGTGTAGCATGCTGAGGTCCAATGCCCCCTCACACGACTCCGATGGTTCAAACAGTGAGTGGGTGACAGATGGAAACAGACGGATCATTCCAGCTGAGCAGGAAGTGCTGACAGAGACGCCCCACCCTCAAACCCCCCCCACACCCCCCAACTTGGGGGGTGTGGGGGGGGTTTGAGAGGGTAAATGGATGATGAACACTCAGGTGACATGACCCCCGACAGAAGAAGGCAGACCTCCCGCCAGACGACATGAGGGTCAACAACTGAGATGGAGATAAGTGTGTACCAGACACACACACACACACACACACACACACACACACACACATACACACACACACACCCACACATAATGCGCTGATGACACAGACAAGCAGGCTGATAGAGGCAGAAGACGCATTACCCCATGAAGCTCCTTCAAAACGATCCCAGGACAGAAACAAGGAGAAGATCGAGTCAATAAAACGCACACACACACACACACACACGCACGCACGCACGCACGCACACACGCACACAGTCCAGTCACCATGTCCATCCAGGGACGTCAGCATGACGCTGACTCAGCAAATGCAACAACAGCTGAACCCACTTAAGATGTTCTCGCTTTAATGGTATTAAAAGATTGTAATGAAAACAGCTGTACTGTCAAACTGTGTCTATAATGCAGTATTTATCCGTTGGTGTGATTTTAAAGACAATTTATAATCACAGAAAACAAGAAAGGACACCAAAACAGGAAGTAAAAGAGAGAAAGGGCACTAAAGGTATATTCAAATTAAAAATATTAAAGAAAGACTGGATTAAAAAAAGTACAAATACAAATTCAAATATAAATAAATCCAAGATCTATGAGATGGAGTTCATACTAACACTGGAAAAATTTAATTTTGAAATAATCTATAATTACATTTACATTTAATAATAAAAAAGTTAAGTTCATGATGAAGTTATTTAAAACTAAATAAACCTAATAAATTAAGAGATAAAGTTGTAAAAGAAAAAACTAATTAAACAAAAAAACAACAATTTAAATCCTCAACAAAGGAAAATTAAGTTAAGTTACACAAAGTGATAAGATAATAATTTTTGCAACCAAAAAATAAACATCTGATTTAATGAAATATTGTAATATATTGAGATACTGTGTCTTACTTTTTCATGATATAAGCAAAAAAAAAACAACCCTTAATTACAATATTCTGAACTTTTTATAGTTTCCAGAAACATCTGGGAAAACGTTTGCAGTGTATTCAGATGGCCTCAAGGCTGTGAGCAGCCGTCCAGCTGAAAATCACCTCAAACAAATAAATAACGGCCAAGATACATTTTCTAACAGAGCTCTGTGTGACCACACAGGCACAGCTAGTGAGATAGTGAACAAATCATGTACTACCAGTTTGAAACACAAGGTGGTGTAGTGAGCTTTTTCCATCTGACTGTTTGAGCTTTATAATCTGTATCACCGAAAGATCTTTTTCCGCTGTGAAGTTATTTGAGTGAATTATACGAACACATCCAGTCAACCCCAAATGATCGTATTTAGGACGGACGATAAAATATACAAACAGCAAAAAGACGAAAGGAGAAGTTGAACTTACGAAAATGCAAAAGCCACCAGCGCTCCACTGACCACTATGAAGTCCAGAATGTTCCACAGGTCTCTGAAGTAAGAACCAGGATGAAGCAGCAGGCCCAGGTCCACCATCTGAGACACACACACACACACACACACACACACACACACACACACACACACACACACACACACACACACACGGTTATTGGGTTTTACTTATTGAATTATGCATGAAAAAAATTATTTTCTTGTCGAGTTTACATTTAATTCCTTCTTAATTATTTCAACATTTATTTATCCAATGGGTCTAATTTATTAAATCTTTTGTTGTCTTTGTTTTTTATGAATTAAATAGGCATAAAAATGTTTATGGTGACAAACTAACATTGAATATATTTTTAATTAATTCAATAATTTTGATCTAAATGTCTATAATGTATTAGTATAAATGTCCATATATTAATTAATATATATATTAATTACATATATAATTAAAAAGAATTCTTCAGGTAGCTTTTAATTAATTGAAACTAGTTATAACTAAAACCTAAAATTGTTTAGGTGTTGCATAGTGTTGGAATAACAATATGATTTATGCTTCCAGATTTGTTCTTCCTCTTACTCATGCTCTTTCTCAGCTGATTTTTTTCTAATCAGTTAATCAGTCATTTCCATCCGGATCATCAATTCACACAGTCTTTTGCGATATGTTGATATCATGATGATACCTTTGCAATATAATGTTCATTACAATCATATTTCTGATTCCTGAAAGCCTACAACCACAGAACAGAGCAGTACCACCATAGGCCACCGGGAGTCAGTGTTGAGATTAGAAACAACAGTACTCGGGTGTTTAACGTTTCCCTTCATGAATGTACACAATAATTATACTTTTTCCTATACACAAAGCCAGCTTGTTGCCACAATGACTCTTTACTGCCCCCTAATGCACAAGTATGGAATTACTACAATCTCACATACTGCCCCTTTAAGTGCGAGAGTCAGAAGATGTTAAGTGTTTATCGCAGCTCACCTTGATGACCATTTCAAAGGTGAAGACCCCGGTGAAGGCGTAGTCTAGATATTTGAGCACCTGCAGGCGAGACAGGGTGAGACAGCAGCTCAGTCATGACACAGAAAAAATTAAAACGGATCTTTAATGCGGAACAAATTCATTTTTGAACATCTCACATTGTTTCGGGGGGCGTTGGTCCACACGGGGTCCTCCGCTGCCAGAGCGATGCTGCTCATGGCGATGACCACCAGGATGGACATCTCAAAGTACCGCAGAGTCACGATGTAGTGACACAGCCGCCTCACCCTGAGGGGGGGAGGGAGGAGGAGAGACGACTCAAACACTTCAATCTACAGAAACAGACCTGTTGCACCTCACACCGCCTCTCGTGTTCGGATCATATTCACCACATTTCACAGACTATAAGTCACACACTTTTTTTGTTGTTTGGTTGGCCATGCAAATTTCATAAAGAAGCAACTTAGATACCAAACATATATGGTCTATCTGCGACCACTAGATGTCACTGTATGACAACAGAATGCCGCTACATTACCACAAGAAAAAAACATATTTGAATTTTAGATGATAAATTATGCTGCAGCAAACATAAAGCAGCAGAAACAAGGTTTTTAAACACTTTCACCCCGTAGGAAATTATACAGTTTGGCACCTCGGTATTCTGGTGCATCATAAAAACTCCAAATGAAAAGTAAACAGATTTCAAGATTACCGCCGTTTCCAAAACACAAGTCACACTTTCTTTGAAAGCAACTTATATACTAAAATGCAGGGGTACATACCATCTGGGACCACTAGATGTCACTGTATGACAACAGAACACTGCTATGGTACTAAAAAAACCTGTTATCCTTACTGAAATTGAATGACAAAGCTTAAAAAATTAAACGCTGAAGATTAAACTGAAAACTGTAAAACGTTCTGCAGAAAGACTTCCCAGTGAGTAAGAAACCTTTTTTCTCTTCATGATGCTTTTTTTCGACAGACGCATTTATAATCCAGAACAGACAGTAAGTATGTTTTAGTGACAGTGTTTCTGACTCCCACATCATGTTGGAGGTGCTTCTAAAAAGGTGAAGCAGTTCGGGGAGACTCACGGGTTGGCCTGTCCGAAGATGAACATGGAGCTGTAAGGCAGGATGGGTTTGGGTCCACTCTGGGCCAGATCCTCCAGGGTCTTCTCAGTCATGGGCATCCTCTCACTGTCCATGCTGTTCACTGGAAATACAGACGACCAGACCACCGTGAGCTCAGAGTTTACATTACTTTGAGTCTTTCGTCTCCGATAAAGGAAGTGAACCAGCACCGTGACTCAAATTGTATTGATTGGTTGGAATGTGAATTTTTAAAAACATCAAACTTGGTTGTTATTAATGATTAGCAATAGTGAATATGGTTACTATACCCAGAATGAGAGATATAAAGGATGTAATCCTCTTTGTAACCAGGAGTTTTTAATGCATTTTATTCTAATATACAGGACTGTCTCAGAAAATTTGAATATTGTGTTAAAGTCCTTTATTTTCTGTAATGCAACTAAAAACATGAAAATGTCATACATTCTGGATTCATTACACATCAACTGAAATATTGCAAGCCTTTTGTCGTTTTAATATTGCTGATTATGGCATACAGCTTAAGAAAACTCAAATATCCTATCTCAAAATATTAGAATATCATGAAAAAGTATACTAGCAGGCTATTTAACTAATCACTTGAATCGTCTAATTAACTCGAAACACCTGCAAGGGTTTCCCTGAGCCTTTAAAAACACTCAGCTTGGTT
This sequence comes from Lipophrys pholis, assembly GCF_963383615.2. Taxonomy (NCBI): domain Eukaryota; kingdom Metazoa; phylum Chordata; class Actinopteri; order Blenniiformes; family Blenniidae; genus Lipophrys; species Lipophrys pholis. Next base: position 5,947,412 of record NC_137638.1, read on the forward strand.
CAATAAACTAAATCACAAGTATGGGGAAGACTGCTGACCTGACTGCTGTCCAGAGGACCATCATTGACACCCTCCATCAGGAGGGTAAGACACAAAAAGAAATTTCTAAAAGAGCAGGCTGTTCACAGAGTGCAGTTTCAAAGCACATTCACAAAAAGTCTGTTGGAAGGAGGAAATGTGGCAGGAAACGCTGCACAACCAAGAGAGAGGACCGCAGCCTTAACAGCATTGTGAAGAAGAGCCGCTTCCAGAATTTGGGGGAGCTTCAAAGACAGTGGGCTGAAGCTGGAGTCCAGGTATCAAAAGCCACCGTTCACAGACGTGTCCGGGAAATGGGCTACAATAGCCGTATTCCCATGGTCAAGCCACTCCTGAACTCAAGACAACGGAAGAAGCGTCTGACTTGGGCTATGGAAAAGAAGCCCTGGACAGTTGCAGAGTGGTCCAGAGTCCTGTTTTCAGACGAAAGCAAGTTTTGTATTTCATTTGGAAGTCAAGGCGCTAGAGTCTGGAGGAAGGCTGGAGAGGAGCACAATCCAAGTTGCTTGAAATCCAGTGTGAAGTTCCCACAGTCAGCAATGGTTTGGGGAGCCATGTCAGCTGCTGGTGTTGGTCCACTGTGTTTCATCAAGTCCAGAGTCAATGCAGCTGTGTACCAAGAGATTTTAGAGCACTACATGCTTCCATCTGTTGAAAAGCTCTATGGAGATGATGATTTCATTTTCCAGCATGATCTGGCACCTGCCCACAGTGCCAAAACCACCAGTAACTGGTGTACTGACCATGGCATTACTGTCCTCGATTGGCCTGCCAACTCCCCTGACCTGAACCCCATAGAGAATTTGTGGGGTATTGTGAAGAAGAAGCTGAATGACACCAGACCCAATAATGCAAATGAGCTAAAGGCCGCTATTGAAGCATCCTGGGCCTCCATAACACCTCAGCAATGTCACAGGCTGATTGCTTCCATGCCACGCCGCATTGATGCAGTAATCCGTGCAAAAGGGTTCCCAACCAAGTACTGAGTGCATTAATTGACATTTTCAAATGTTTGATTTTGTTTTGCTGTTATAAATCTTTTTTTTTTACTTGGTCTGAGGAAATATTCAAATTTTTTGAGATAGGATATTTGAGTTTTCTTAAGCTGTATGCCATAATCAGCAATATTAAAATAATAAAAGGCTTGCAATATTTCAGTTGATGTGTAATGAATCCAGAATGTATGACATTTTTGTTTTTTTAATTGCATTACAGAAAATAAAGACCTTTATCACAATATTCTAATTTTCTGAGACAGTCCTGTATATTTCCATTGTATTGTCTGTATAAGAAATCCAATGATTGTTGCCTCAGCATCAAAATGTTTTTTTTTCTGATTAAACATCTCGAAATCAACATGAAACAATTTGTTTTTTTAACCCAGAACTATAAATATTTAATCAGCTGCATTAATGAATGTTTTAACATTAACATTAATAAAAAGGAGGTGCCGATAAAACACGAACAGGTGAAGTGAACTTTACTCGAGTCAGATTTAATTCTGTAGCTTGTCGCAGAGAAAGATCAAATCGACTGTTTCTTTCTGTTCGTGAAGATAGAATCACCTGTAATTGGTAAACATCTGTAATCAATATGTAATTGGGGCGAACAGAGGTGTATCACGACAGAGCAAAGAAACAACAGTCTTTTCCAGACACTCAATCATAGAGATGACTAATGCCAATAAACAGTCATACAAAGTGGATTAAAAATGTTTGGAATACATAAAAAAATGATTTGTCGACTTTATACTGAAATGGCTATCAAGTGATTGAACCTGCCTCTCTGAGAAGGTTAACTACTGACATTTATTCATCCATTTCTTAGTTTTTAATCCTCATTTCTGTTCACTTTCTGCCCCGTTCCTTATCTTCGCTTATTAAATGAAGAATTCCATGAAGTGAGATCAGAAAAAAAAATAAAAGATCCCATGGTAATAGACGTCCCCCATGAAAAGTAAAAGCGTCTTTAACTCACAGCTTGGTCACAAATCTCCTTTCAACAGAGCTTCAGGCTCAGGAGGAGTAAAAACTAATATTATTACAGAGTGAGAGTCTATATGAGACATTTGTCTCTCGTGGTGATTGTGAAAAGGGTGATGCTGTGTGTGTGTGTGTGTGTGTGTGTGTGTGTGTGTGTGTGTGTGTGTGTGTGTGTGTGTGTGTGTGTGTGTGTGTGTCTCAGGACTCACTCTGGATCAGCGTGGTCTCTCCGGGAGGGGAGGTGATGGTCACAGGAGGGACGTGGGCGGAGGACTGTCCGGTCCGTTGGACATTCCTCAGGTTGTCAGAGTCCTCGGGCTGGTCGGGGGGCCAGCTCGTCCCCCCGGAGCCCTGCTGGGGGGAGATAGCCATGGACTCCCCCTCCGAGTCGCCCACCCTGCACCGACATCAGAAGAAGAACCGCAAACTGAAACCTCGACCATCCAATCAAAGACCTGCGACTATGAACCGAACTTCACTACACTTATGAAGCGATGAGACAATTTCCATAAAGTCTGGTGCGAGTCAAGTGAAACCAGGGAACTGCCTGACTTTTTATTGTTCAGCACCTCACAACAATACCATATTCCCGTGGGCTCACCACCTGCAGGAAGGTTCTTAATCGGTGCATTGTGATCTGGGTGACAGTGCTCAGACTGCCACCCCCGCGACCCGGAAACGGATAAGCGGAAGAAAATGAATGAATGAATGAATGAACCTCACAACAAACTATGCAAACACTGAAGACTCACTTTCACATGATAGCCATCGAAGGCCTTTTCATTTCAAAAAAGTTTCCTATTCAAGCAACATCATTTTAAAAAACTATCTCTAGAGATCCTGGAAAAGTTTCTACCCACTCAGACGAAAGCAGGATGTTTACATTAAAACATTTAAAGTGTTTTCCTTCCCCTTACAGGTTCATTCATGTCCACGTATGCAGATGATGGTGTAGAAAATGTTAGTAAGTTGTGGGAAAGGTTCCCTTCCTTGGAGAAGAGCTGTTGACTGAGGGACTTGTTAAATCTATGTGGTAGAGTCTGTTCCAAACAATTCTCATGCATGTGTGAAATCTGAAATCCAAGACCCACCCAACAGGCTGTACTTGACTTGACTCCTGGAACTCAGTCTTTAATGACCATTACTACCCAAAGTGAAGCTGGCCCACGCACAAAATCCAAACAAATAAAACCTAAAATTAAACTCAATAACAGTCGTGCCTCATCCGATCTGGTGATCTGGTGATCAGCTACCCAGCGCTGAGCTGGGCTGAGCTCTCTCCATAGCTCCTGGGACAGTACCATGGTGAGGCAGTTGGTTTTACCTGTGACTCTGGCTCTTCTCTCTGTCATTAAACTCCTCCCCCTCCGCCGTGGACTGACCCCTGGATCCATGAGTCCGATGCCTCCTCCTCTCCCCGTTCTCGCCACTGTCCCCCCTGGAGTTCCTCTCCCCATCTCTGTTGGACGAACGGCCAACTTTGTGGCGGGACCGTCGCTCCCCCCTCCCCCCGCTGTTCACCGTCCCGTTGCCCCCTCGGGACTGGCGGTGCGAGTGATGATGGCGGTGCTCTCTATCGCCAGTGACACCCCCACCGTCTTCCCCCGAGCTCTGGTGGTGGTGGTGCTTCCTGCCTCCCTCACGGCTGCGGGACCGTTCGCCCTTCCCTTCTTTGCAGCGGCTGCCGTCCTGGTCTTTGGAGCGGCTGTGGTGGACGTGGTGTCGCCCGTCTTTGGCGGCATCGCCATTGTCGTCAGTCTCATCTCTGGTCGTGGCGCGGTCCCTGTCTCGGTGGCGGTGGTGGCGGCGGGGCTGGTGAGGGGCGGCGGCGAGTGGATGAGGCGGCGGAGGAGGATCGTCGGCGGTCTCGGCGTCGTCCGCCGCGCAGGGCTTGTGATGATGGTGGTGGTGGTGGTGGTGGTGGCCGCCGCCCATCAGAGCCCCGTCGCGAGGCTCCACGACTAGCGGGCGGTCCAAGTGGGTCATCATGTCAGGCCGGATGTGGAGGGCGGTGGACAGGCGGAGGCGCTCCTCCGGGTCCAGCTCGCTGTACAGCGCCTCGCAGCTGGCCCGGTTCTGCCTCCTCAGCTGGTTGGCCCTCTGCTCCCACACCGACATCGTCTTCACCGACTTCTGCTGCTCTTTGCTGCACACGGGAAGAAAAAACACACAAATCACAACCGCTGACAGTCCAGGATGTGACATAAAGCTCTGTGTGAACTATCTCCTGAAGCTCCGGCTTTATGTTCAGCACCACAGTTTGGACACAACAGCTCATCACAGCCACAAAAGTTCAAGCATCTCCGATGGATTCACGGACAGGCATGGGTTCCTTTATGGCACATTTAATATGTATGTACTTTACACTCCATGGCACATAAAACCAGCAATATATCTTGTTTTACATCTCAGGATGACACACGTAGTCCCTACATGCTGAATGATTTACAGTATGACCACAGTGCAATGGAGCTTCTCACACAGCCGACGATGCTTCCATCCGTCAGACTGTGAAGAGACCTCGTCTATGGAAATGCCTCAACAGAAGGCCAAGCATGACTACCATGCTTGGCTCTTTTTTTTTTGGTTAGTTTTTTCAGGGGAGGGGGTGTTTATGTTTGTGCGAAGTAAAGCACTTTGAAATGGTTGAATGCATGCGCTCGTCACAGTTTGTGACTTGAAAACTGTGCTCTTCTTTTGCATCGATTAACAGTCTAAAACTGCTGTTGCTGTGGAAACAAACAGCTTCAGCCCATGTTGGTCCTGCATTCTTTGGTTGTACGTTCTCGGAAGCACAACACGCTGCTTCAGGCTAACAGGTGGACCACATAGGACTGTTGGACTGATAAAGGCTCATTTATACTCGACTCCAGATATGGATACGCAAGAAAACCTTCCGTTTGTACTCTGTGTTCAATTCCTTGGCATTTTCGTTCATCTCCTGGTTCACAAGAATGTTTCGAAAAGGATTGCAGTGCACGTGAAATCCCAGAAACGCTGAAAACGCCGTATTTGTATGTCACTCCACAAGTGGCTGCTGTGTTCGTATAACAAGAATATGGATTGTAAGAAATGTGTCTCCACGTACGCAGATGATGGCGTAGTAAATGTGGGTAAACTTTACTGGAAAATTCGAAAGTGTGAGCAGCACATAAATGACCGTTTGATATATGAGACATCTTCATATAAGTCAGATTACCTGTGTGTGTGTGTGTGTGTGGGGGGGGGGGGGGGGGGGGGGGTTCGAGTTTGGGAAATATGGTATATGGGAAATATGGTATTGTTGTTTTATTTTCTTCTTGATTAAAAACGTCCACGCGAACCTAAATACCTGGATAACGTATAAAAGTGCAATAGCAGTGACGGGAACTTTGTTTGAAATGGTCATTTTGTTGTGTACGTGGAGCATAAATGAGCCTTAAATGAGTCTGAAACGCAGTGTGTTGGTGATGACGGGCAAATGCACTGGGTTTGGAATTTTTTGCGCTCTTGCGCTCAGGAATGTAAAGGATGACAAGATGATCATGTGGCCGGCGTTAACGGACCGTCTGTCCAACAGGCAGTGGGGGCGTTTACCTCAGGTAGTGATGGACGGGGGTGCAGACATAACTCCTACGAACACATAAAGGGAGCCACATTGAAACAAACGCAGGGAGAGAGAGGGAGCTGCAAAAGGGTCTGAAACACGTTACAGGCCGAAGCATGGGGGGGGGCAAATAAGCAGCGGAGTACTGACATCAGGGAGGGAACATCTATACAGGCGCTAAATGATAAAAAATGCAAAAAAAAAAAAAAAAAAGGAAAGTTAAGACTATGAAATTATAACTGAGCTCCAGCTTCCTCTAAATATCCTTTTTAAAGCTTTTATCCCTGTTTGGAACAAAGAGAAAGTTCATGGAAATAAATTGAACTTCTCCTTGAAACGATGCAATTGATTTATTACTCTTTTTATCGAGACCACTGTTGTGATAAAGTCACCCCCAAAATTTCAATTGACATATTTTCTGTTTTTGTCACTAGTTTAATGATTAGTGACACGTCTAACTAGACAGATAAAGAAAAGAGATGTTATATGGGAACTGCTAACTCCACATCAGTCTGACTCATCATCAAATATGTTGATTAGTTTACTTTCCTGTGAGTATTTTTGTTGTTCCACACAAATCTGGTTCTACAAAATACATTTATCTCTGGATTTCACAGTGATATTTAGCATCTTGACATCTACAGAGCAGTATTGAAGAAAGAGTAATACCAATATTCTTTAACAGTGTGAGAACAATAACTCATTACTAAAATGTACAGTTACAGTGCTGGTTACTTTTGTCGTTATAGAGCAGCAGAGTATTTTTCACCAACTCGCATCCAAATGATAGAGCATCTTCCTCCAACTAACATCTAGATTATAGGGCATCGTCTTCCCAATGACTGATATAATTTAAATAATCCAGATTAAAGAACATTGTCCTCTAATGGATGTAACTTTCGCTAAAGTCCGGATTACACAGCATATTTCTCCACTAACTAATACAGTGCCGACAGCTCTACTAACGCTAACACTACAACATTACAGGTGTGTTTCCATTAATAACACAGAACACACTGACAGTCATGCAAGAGTTTCTTCACAAAGTCACTAGTTACTTCTTAAATGTGCTCTCCCATGTAAGATACTTAATTCGATTTTAAAGAAGCAACTAGAAATCATAATCAATGATTTGCATTACCTTCAACAACGTTGCTGGAAATGAACAGAAACACTGAGATACGACATTTACGGACACCATCGTGACACTTCACAGGGAGATAATGACAAAAATAAAACACGCACACACACACACACACACACAAATGTAATCAGCGAAACACACACGTAGCTGGAGGTGAGATCACGGAGGAGCCGCCACGTTCTCTCCACACAATAAAGAAAATGAGAGAAAAGAAGACGGCTTTTGCAAGAGGAGGGGTGATGGGAGGGTTGGAGAATTGTAACAGAGAGGTAATAACTCACAGTGAGTTAACGCTGCAGATGGATGAGCTGCTAGAGTGCGCGTTACCTCGACTGCGTGTTAGAAAACTGCACATGCACAAAACAAAAATGGGGGTAGGAGGGGGTGGGGGTTGGGGTGGGGGTGGGGACATCATAATAGGATGGAGTCAGAGAAAACAGCCAGATAGGAAATGGACATTTCGCCGTCCCCTCTGAGGCCCTCGTCACGTTTCCACGAGTGGTCAGACGTCAGAAAGACAGAAAACTGAAGAGGAAAGGTAACGAACCGTCGGGGAGGCTCTGACTGCTGTGGTGACGGCAGAGTCGTACAACACGGTTAACATTTCACGACAGACACCGAGGTCAAAACCAAACTTCAGCAATATTTACAGAGGTTATGTCTGGTAGACAGAACTAAGGCCCAGAAAAAAAAAAAAGTGGAAACATCAAGGCCCCGATTACGTGACAACGTTTCAAGAGGAAATACCTTGTTTTTTGCATTTACATTTCAGGAAAGTTTTGCGTTGACACGGCAATGTTTCGAACGATGAAACGATGTGTGTTTTTCCACAACAATGGCAGAAATGCTGAAAACTGTTTAGTCAGCATGTCGGGCCACGAGTTGGTGCTGTTGGTTTTCTTTGTAATTAAACCTAGTTGTTATTACGACGACCGTCAACAATCAAACTCGTCGCAATGTTTCAAAAAAGTTGTTTCCCTATTTCCGCGGAGAAAGCGTTGTGGCGTTTTTCAAAATGTTCCACCTTGAAAAAGTTGCGTTTTCAGCGACTCCGAGCACCGTCGTCATGTCAACACATCCCCAGAACGCAGCGAAAGTTTATTGAACGTTGTCGTGTAAACGGGGCCTTGATATGACTCAGTTATAGTTACTAAAGACTTTTGTCGTAGGCAAATACAAAGTCGCTGGCTCTCTCTGTCTTGCTAACAATGATAATAGCATTAGCATTAGCTCCTTAAGTTCAGCTTGGTTACAATTCCACTAAACTGTTGAAGCACTGATTTGTTATTTGCTACTTTAATCGTACATGAATGTCGTCTCTCTTTGCCACTGTTAGCATTAGCTGAAGCTGTCTTAACAGTAACAGTAATCAGCTGTTAGCGGTTAGCTTCCCTTTCAAAGAGGCCAGGAAACAGCAGTTATTCCCAAGTTGAGACTTATTATTTACAGCACATCTAGACAATATGTAATCAGTGGCTGTTCTTGGTGCTTTTGAAATCCAAAAGTTAAATACATCCGTAACAAAAGTTTTCATACATTACTGAAGGAGGTGGACTTACGCTGTGATGGAAATGTTAGCGGCCGACATGGGGCTGACCTCCTTTACCTCCTTGGCCTTCTGCAGCGCCAGCTTCTTATTGATCGCCTCCTCTTGCTCCTCCTCGTCCTGAACGGCATGCGAAACGTAAACATACAAACATGCATGCAAATACGCAGGCAGTGAGACCTTCGTGTGAGATTCCCATTATCTTCATCCGCTTGTTTCAAAATCGTAACTTCAGACTTTTGGCGATTTTAACGTGTCGATTTCAATTAACTACTGGAAAACTACAGAGTTTAAATTAAAAAAAATGTCTCTGTTTATTCTGACAGGGAACTTTTCTCAGTGTACCTGAGAAAGTTAGAATAGAGAATATGGACTGGGAGTCAAGACACTCTGGAGGAAAACTTTGTTCTTATTGTCCGTCTACTGAGCATGTGCAGAAGAACTAGTTGCTATGGCCGTGGTGCACATGTGCAGTAGCAGCATTGTCAAAAATAAAAAGGGTGGGTTTCCCCCCGTTTCCATGGAGATGGAGATGGAGTTGGAGTGTTTTCAAAAAGTTGCAATTACCCCCGTTTCTACAGAGGCAGAAATGGAGTGTTTTCAAAAACATCCACCTTGGTAGCCATTTTTTTTTTTAAGTTGAGTTTTCAGCGGCTCCAAGCACCGTAAAAGTTTTCCGTTTTCACCTGAAAACTTTGTCATGAAATTGGGACATAAATGTATCGCATGTATCATGGGTTTGGAGAAAGTTTAACTCAGAAGGCATCAAGATGTGTGATTTTTTTTTCTCAGCTTTTCTAGAGATATACGGAGCACAGAATTAGAATGTCTCCAAATAAGACGGTTTTATTGACTCGATCAAGGTGAGGCATTCTGACAATGTTAACAAATTTATTGACTGAGGGTCTGTGTGGGATTTAATGGATGTGGTTGGTTCCTCCATCTGACTAAAAACTGTAATAAGCCAAGAAAAATACTGTACCTTAGTGAGCTCCTGGGCATTAGCCAGGTTATCCACAGCGATGGCCAAGAAGACATTGAGGAGCGTGTCTGGTTATTACTATCGTCAGGAGAAAATAAACTGAAGAAAGATCTGATGATAAACGATAAACACACGATCAGTAGCTACAGAGGCAGCGGTTCTTCGGATCGATGGCGCAGGATACAGTTTCCAAAGAGGGTGAGGACGATGAAATAAATGGAGGAGAACATCCCGCCGTGCACGCCCCCGTGTGACTTGATGCCGTGATACATGACGGCGTTCCAGTCCTCGCCTGTCAGGATCTATTGGGGCGGAGGGGGTACACACGGGGGGGGGGGGCGGCAGAGTGAAGGCAGGAAAAACAAAGCAAGAAACCACTATGACGGAGTTGACCTTTACCTGGAAGACGGTGAGGATGGCCGCTGGGAACGTGTCAAAGTTGGTTGTCGGCGTTTCGTCTTCAAAATTAAACCTGCGGGGAGAAAACAGGCCGGCTGTGAGCGCTCCCTCTGACCTCCCGCTGCACTCAGCGGCTCCTCGTCCCTTCACATCACTCAGGCTCCAAACAGCCCATCAGCTGCCAGTGACCTCACGGCTCCTCCGCTGTTTCTTCTCTAACGGATGAGACATCCTCATGCTGATATTCTGCATTTCCGACCGCCTCCCGGGACCTAATTACACCTCCTCCGTTGTGAAGGATTGGATACGGAGGAGGTGGAGACGGCAGCAGAGCTTGTTTGGTGTCTCCTCAAAATCTATGAGAGCTTTCCCTCGGTCGGGATTTCATTAGAATCTCAGCAGCCTAAAAAATGCCCTTTGATTTTCAACAGATTCAATCCAAACTCCAAACTTTCAAACTTTTTCAACACTTGTTCTGATCTTTCTCACCACAAAAGAATGAATTTCAAGATTACTGTATTTTATTTTTTGCGGTTCTTCGGCTAGCCATATGAATTATATATCAAAAATACAGTAAAATACCAACTGTGACCACCAGATGTCACTGTATGACAACAGAATGCTGCTACATTACCACAGAAAAACAAATACAATAATCTAATGTGCTATAAAAAAAAAACCTAATCATGGGTTTTCGATGGAAAAGGCAAAGCATCAGGAATAAAAAGTCTTCACCAACCAAAGTACAGTGTTTTCTGAACTGTAAGTCACATCTCATAAAAACATTTCATGAAGAGGAAAAAAAACATTTTTCTCCACGTCAAGATTTAAGTGTTAAATCATGTGGATTGGTGAATTTGCAGGAATTTGTCTTGCTGCGTCAGTCAAATAGAGGTAGTAATGGTGATTGTTCTGTGGTACTGTAGCAGCTTTCTGCTGCCATACAGTGACATCTAATGGCCAAACATGGTATGGACAGTTTGTTTACATACATAAGTTGCTTCTTAATATAAATTGAATGACCAGCCCAAACAAAAACCCAAACTCATAATGCAGGAATTACAGTAATCATAAACGGGGCACTTTATGCATAAATTACACAATAAATAGTTAAATAAAAATCTTTTATAGGAAGCAATTTTATTTTGCTTTTTTAGGTAAAAAGTGTCAAAATTGCAGGAATTTCCCTGGGTACCTGTTTCTTTGCAGATATTTTTGCTTGTTTGAGCATGGTCTGCACAGTAAAAAATTCAAAGAACACATGTAATCATTTGGAAATAATTAGAATGAACTCAGGGTTTCCTTTGTAACAGCCACCAGGTCCTTGGCTGGTTATCAAATGTGAGCCTCAGTGAAGTGTGAGCGGACTCACTGTCCACCAAACAGCTGCATGCCCAGCAGAGCGAAGACCACGATGAAGAGGAAGAGCAAGAAGAGCAGGCTGATGATGGATTTCATGGAGTTCAGCAGGGATACCACCAGGTTCCTCAGAGAGTTCCAGTACCTGCACACACACAGATTGTAGTTTCACCACCTCGTCACGAGTTTGAACGCGAACACAGAGACTCCGTGCGTTGCTCACTTCGTGACTTTGAAGATGCGCAGCAGTCGGAGCGCTCGCAGCACGCTGATCCCGAACGACGCTCCGGGTTTGATGGCAGCCCAGACCACCTCGAAGATACTGCCGATGATCACCTGAAGTCATCAATGCAACGCTTTATTAAACACATTTACGCTCTGAAACATACAACGGAATCCACTTTAAATAGCTACATTTATTAAACTATAAATTCTGAATAAAAGACAAAAAATCTATAACAAATGCTAATATGTGTATGGAAATAATAATATATTGAAATATTAAATTATTATAATGAATATAAAAAATAAAAACAATATTCAAAAATGAAAATAAAATGAAAATATAAAAAGATTTTTTCACAAAAATCCAACACTCAACAAATTTATTATGAGATATCTTAAATAAATAGAAAAATATTAGATTTTGTGAACTACATCATAAATAAACACCAGGAAATACATTATTCTCTACAATTAAAATAATCGTTTAAAAATGTGGAGAAAATGAGAGACTCTGACCTTTTATAACCCGTTTTAACCTTTTTTAAACCTTAAACTGAAACACATGTACGTTCTTGGGTATTACTGTGTTCCTGTGTTTCTGGTATTTTAGAATTATCTACATGTAGGAATGCACAGATACCGCTTTAAAGGACGAGTACAGGTACTGACCTTTAGCTACTTCTCGATACCAAGTCCGAGTATCGGACCCGATACCGATGTAGGTATCGGTGCATCCCTATTTATATGTCTTAAAACAGTGATGGAGTTGCCAGATGAGGACAGGGAGAAGTAATAGGGGTAAATCATGTTGCCCCCCTTCCTCCCTGCCCCGCAGGACACCTCACCCCAAAGTCGAAGCAGTTGAAGGAGGAGTGGAAGTAGTTCTGAGGTCCGAGGCCGTACATCTTCATGAACATCTCAGCCAGGAACAGACCCAGGAAAACAAACTCAGCCAGGTCTGAAACACGTTAACAACAAAAAGAAACCATAACCAGGCCCGCTGCGCAAATACAGAAGAGAAAGAGGCTATTGTTGTGCTTTGATCGGAGGAGATAATGGTTCAGAGGAGGCAGGTGCACACAGAGTCAACACGACATCGGATTACATTACAGTTACCTGCTAGTTACATGAGGAAAAAAAAGTTACCATGTAAAGTATTTTACTATTTACAGACAATTAACTTCAATTAAAAAAACATGAAGAGTGAAATATTGACGTTGATTTGACCAAAACATGTTTTAATAGATGCAGGAGCGTTGGCGGCAGACTGAGGCGCCGTTTACACGACAGTGTTTTCAAGCGGAAACAGGAAATATTTGTGTTTTCAGGACAACGGTGCTCGGAGAAACTTGGAAATATAAACTCTTTGAAACGTTCTGAAATGCTGTGGAAATGGGAGAAAATGTAACTTTTCTGATTTACACATGGGCACCGCGGCCGAAGTAAACAGTTATTCTGCACATGCTCAGTAGAAGGACCTCCAGACTCTCCTGGGACTTCGTTTAATCACCCACAATAGCAATCCTACTTCCTCGCCTTTCCATTCAAATCTCCATGTACTCCCATTGTTAATGCTTAGGGCGTATTGTTCTCTCCATGCATGTTTGTGTGGTGCGTGCTGCATGCTAACTACGAAATAGCTTTTCTGCTATTTCGTTTTCAAAATGTTGCCGCGTAAACGCCACATTCTTCTGAAATGAAAACGCAACAAACGATGGATTTTCCATTAAAACATCGTCATGTAATCATCGCAGATATGTAAGGACTTTCCGCTTCCTTCAAAATAACGGTCTGTAACTAGCTGTTAAATAAACTTTAGTCTATAACCAGAGGTGGAACAGATGTAGTGGATGAAAACTATGAGACATCGTCACTCCTTTGAGGTGAAATTGGCTGTAAAATGAGCATTAAGATGAGGTGGTGAAATAATGAGCTGACAGTCTGTTCCAAGTATGTTGAGCCGTTGTGGATTAGTGGTGATTTGACAGTGGTTGGAGGTGTGCTGGTTCCAGGTGCTCAGGTACTCACACAGGGCGTAGGTGAGCCAGTCGGGCTGGTCGTAGTGCACGATGGCCACGCACAGCGTGTTGAGGCCCACCAGGCACAGCACGGTCCAGTAGAAGCTCTGGGACTTCACCAGGCGGCGGATGGTGAAGCGGAGCCGCTTCTCCTTCCTCCTGAAGTACGACGAGTTCTCGCTCTTGCTCTTCACGCTGGCCCGGGCGAACGGGGACCCTGGGGGTGCAGTGGGGACGAACGCACAGGGCTGCGATAAAGTCACCGGGTCTGAACCCCAAAAATACAAGGAGACTTTTTTTACTTTCACTCCTCTTCACATCCTGGAGGGCTGAAAGCTCAGTGAAACCCCCCCCCTACTCTCCGCCTCCCCACCAGTGTGGTGGTCTTCACTAACCCCCTCCCACCCCGCTGCACACATTTAGCCCGAGCTATATTAAACCCTGAGTAACTTAAATTAAGAACAAGTGTCAAGGGGGACTGGAAACGGAGGAGACGGAGAAAAATGGCTCCATTAGAATTTCATTACGAGCACAGGAAGACGAGTGAGCTCATCATTTCCTGCTCTATTTCCATCCTCTTCCCCCTCCGACCCCCCGGACCACCTCCGGAAACATCCATCCATCCATCCACCCATCCATCCATCCATCCACCCATCCATCCATCCATGCATCCATTAAATAAGCGAAGGTGCAGAGGCGAAGCAGGGTGGAAACACGTGTCAGGGTTTAGTCCTCACCAACAGACGAGATGTCGGTGAAGTGGTCCTCTCCTTCCTCTGCATTGATCAGGTCGTTCTTACTCTTCTTGGTCCTTTTCAGCACTGCCAACACAGACAGAAGTAAATCAGGTCCGACAGCAGCCCTCTCCAATAAATCCTCCCGGTGTTCACTGAGTTCAGTAAAACATTTTGAAAACAGCCCTCACCACATTGGCTGAATTCTGGAAGGAGTCTGTGGTGATGGATTACTGTCCGCTGAGATTCGCCAAAAATTTGCTGAAAATGGTTGGTTGTTTAAGATTAAGTCTTGTTTTTAACCTTTTTTAATAAGACATTGTAAATCAGCTCAGTCTTTATCAACAATTTTTACAGGATTTTCCTCAACTTGCTCCACACATTTTGACAAATCAGATCCTGTGTTTTTCTTTCTTTTCTTTTTTTTTTAGCCGTACGACTCTTATATGTTCGATAACTTCTTCCACTAACACGTCCATCTCCAGAGGTTTTATCCAGTCACTGCATGGTGACCTCGAGCACCACCATTAAAGAAATAAGCTCATTCTCATATAAACAGGGTCTAAGGCATGGTGAACTCACCTTTAAATATGTTTTCAGTGGCTCTGAGCACTGCTGATCCACAAACGGACACCCAAAATACAACAAAAGTTTTCCATTTTCACTTGAAAATGTTGCCATGGAAACAAGGCCTCATTTTTAGGATCTCAGGTCCTTAGTAAATCCGGCCACATGTGCATGTTTTTCCCTGTTTGAGACCAGTGACTTTTAAAACTGTTTTCAATGACTGAACTCTGTTGTGTAAACGAAGAGTCAAAACGCATTAAACATTCACCGTGTTTTTCCTTGAGGGGTGTCAACTCTCCTGCAGAGGAACCCCTCTATCTACATTTTCCCTGCACTTGCAGTTTTCCAGGTTTTATGCTTGAACACAATTGAGAGTTGCTGCTGGAGGAGCATGAAGAGCTCTCATACTCCCACACCGCCTCTCTGCTCCTCCTAATCTCATTAACCCTCCACCCTGACGCCAGTAATCACTCTGACTGTTACCCCGGGTGAGGCTGCAGGTGAGAGGCAGCGCGGCCTCGATAAGAGCGAGCACACACGCGCGCGCACACACACACACACACACACACACACACACACACACACACACACACACACACACACACACACACACACACACACTCTCAGGGGTGCCAGTGGAAATGATCTGTATCAGCCACACGCTGATAACTCAGTTAGGAGGCTGCACAGAT
The DNA here is from genome assembly GCF_963383615.2 of Lipophrys pholis. Taxonomy (NCBI): domain Eukaryota; kingdom Metazoa; phylum Chordata; class Actinopteri; order Blenniiformes; family Blenniidae; genus Lipophrys; species Lipophrys pholis. The sequence goes on from NC_137638.1 coordinate 5,962,685, forward strand.
GGTGGCGGCTCTCACAGTTAGGAGTAAGCAAGTTTCCCACGCACACACGCACGCACGCGCGCGCACACACACACACACACACACACACACACACACACACACACACACACACACACACACACACACACACACACACACACACACACACACACACACACACAGATTTCCTAAATCCGACTACAAATAAGATGCAAATGCTGAAATCGCACTAAAAAGCTTAATCTTGTGTTTTTGTTGCTGAGTTAGAAGTTTATCTGCTTTTAATTTGACAGATTAGATCAGTGCTTCTCAAAGCATTTTATTAAACGGCCTCCGACTGCCCCACTGCCCCCCCCCCCCCCCCCCCCCCCCCCCCCCGGCCCTCATTTCCAATTGTTTAAAGGTCTTTATGTCAACTACTTCATTGTTTGTTTAATTATGTATAAAATCAAAAATCAAAGAAAAGCAAATGGAAAAAAAAACCTGCTGTATAAACGCGACACTTATCTGACACGAAAACACAAAAACAATGCGGTTTCACTGTAAATTATTTTCCCTTCTATAAATTTAGAGACTACTAGCTGTGGTATTTCTTGTAAAATCAGATACAAAAGAGCCTTGTCTATTCTGCTGCTGCAGAAAGCTTCGTCATACACACAGCTGGTGGCTTTAATGTAGCGTAGAAGTAATTCAGCAATTAAAAAACAGAGGAGAAGACAAAAAACACCAGCTGCTGCAAACAAATGTACCTCAAAAGACAGCTTTCCTTTAAGTTCTATGACCTCCGTGTGTTCTTAGCGGGGTGTCTGTATTTTCAGCACCAGTGTGTTTTCTGTCTTCAGTTTCTGAGCTCCTCACCAGAGTTGGTGTGTTTCCGTTTGTACCACGCTCCATCCAGAGACTTCTCCCCTGCGTTCTTGTCTTCCTCAGCCAGCATCACCTCCTCTGCAACACAAACACACCAAACTTAACAACAGAAGTGTTTCATCTCTCTCTTTCCAAGAGTTCTGGATACTGAAAAAAACAAAACACTAAACTTGTGAGCCTGCTATGTGGAGCCCACATAACTTTAAAACTCCTATTTTGCAGTTCGACATGACAAATGTGATGCTTCAATAAAAATAATTGTTCAAATGTTTTTTAAGAAAAATATGTCCCATCCCACTACATCACTTTATCGCCGCCCTTCACAGCAGATGATAATTGTTGAGTTTATAAGCCCACGAGCTAACTGAATAAATCCAAAAGTTTAATTTTACTCACTAACTTTCACTGGTTTACCTGCTTGCTTGATTTGTGGAGAGAAAGAAAACATTACAAAATTAAATCTACATGGCTAAAATAGCGAAAGACTGTGAAACACTGCTAAAGCAGCTACAATGGCGAACACAGCTAAACTAGCTTGAAGGGCTAAAAGAGCAAGAGAAACAGTTGAAGTGACCAAACTATCTAAACTGCATAAAACAGCTAAATATTCTGAAAAGCTTAATGATGCTAAAGTGGCTAAAATGGCAAAAATGGTTAAAGTGACCAAACTAAACAGCTAAAACAGCTAAAGTGGCTAACGTGGATAATGTAGCTTTAATGGCTACAACAGCAAAAACGGATAAAGTGACCCAAGTACACAGAAAAAACATGCTATAAAGTTAATTATGCTAAAATAGCTAAAGTAAGTAAACCTGCAAACATGGATAAAGTGATCAAACTAAACTACAGCTAAAATGGCTAAACTAGCAAACTAGGCTTGAAGCAAATAAAGGCTAAAGGAACCATGCTAAACTGCAAAAACAGATAAATATGCTACAAAAACATATTTAAAAAATAGTAATGCTGAAGAGAGGAAAATGGCTAAAACTGCAAAAAAAAAAAAAAAAAGATAAAGTCAACTTTACTATTTTTCTAGTTGACAGTCACAGTAATAAAAATCCAACTTGGTCGTCTGTCCGTAGGAATGTCCGTGTTCTCCCATTGTTAATGTTTATAGCTTATTGCTCTCCGCGGTCATATGTGTGGTTTCATTACAATAACAAACAGCGACGCCAACTCATGGCCTGGTATGCTAACTACATAGTTTTTTAAAAGTTTCTGTCCAATTAGACATTGTTTACAATATGTTGACGTGAAAACATGAAGCGTTTCTGAAACTAAAGCAGAAAAGTTGTGGTCATAGGTCACAGGTGTGTGTGTGTGTGTGTGTGTGTGTGTGTGTGTGTGTGTGTGTGTGTGTGTGTGTGTGTGTGTGTGTGTGTGTGTGTGTGTGTGTGTGTGTGTGTGTGTGTGTGTGTGTGTGTGACCTGCTTTGCAGATCCACTCCAGGTAGCCCGTCAGCTCTCTCTCTATCTGCTGCTGTCTGCGCAGCTTCAGGAACTCCTGCCTCTTCTCCACTCGCTCTCTCTCCTTTGCGAACTCCCTGTTGGAAAAAACACACGCAGACATTTATCGTAAAAAGACGTGAAAGCAGTGGCGCTCCGACACGCACAGCAGCCTCAGGAACTGGATTATTCTCCACTTCATAACTCATCGGAACCTGCAAACAGCTGCAATTAGCTCCTTTCCGGCATCGTCTTATCTGTAATCCAGACATTAAAAACAGTGAAAAAGATCTGGAGGAAACATCGGCAGTCAGGGCTGAGTGATACGACGAGAAGATAAAAAGAGCATTTGTTAAAAAATACATCGGTTTTTTTTTTACAATTTTTTAGTTTTTTCCATCACAATGTGTGTCTGCAGTTCCACCAGTGAGACGTTTCAAGACATTTTACTTTCTGACGCTTGTGCGTCATATATGGATCTGGATATTTCATATATGGACTGTTTTCGCATTCTATTTCCACACGCTAACCTGTAAGCCGCTGTGCCGCCGTACATCGTAAACAATGGTCAGTTTACTGCAGCTCTGCTATACAGCTACTTAACCAATCGTCGATGAATTTAAAACCACAAATGTTCCCCCTCCGATCAGGATATACTGTAGGTAATTCCCAAGTTTACGTGTATATCATGAATAACGCCAGTTTATGAAATGTCTGAAGAAAGTGCTATTCTGGCATGTAAAAATGGTTTATATGTATATATTCTCACAGGATATGCAGCATGAAAGCTATTACTATTTTGTGAGCAACAAGGCAGCTCTCGTTCACACCAACTGGACAAGTTAAGAATGAGTTGGATGAAAAAAAATTGTAGTTATTGATATCTTAATTACTTTTATGCTTGAGAAGGTCCTTCAAATGACCGGATTAAACTCTCTGCTGGACCGGTTTCCGATCGCGGGTCACATGTTAAGACACATATATGAACTGAGAGTGAAACATAGTGGACATGATAAACACATCCAGACAATAAAACATTTTTGGGTGTGTTTTTTTTTTTTTTTTTTTTTTAAATGAAGAAGAAGAAGGTGGCGGCGGCAGAGAGAGTACAGAAATAACAGAGCGAGGATCTCCGGTCCACCCCCACCGCTCGCTGATTGGTGGCTCTCCCACACAGCGGAGGGGGAAGCTCCATTCTGCAATGCAGAGGCTGTGTGTGTGTGTGTGTGTGTGTGTGTGTGTGTGTGTGTGTGTGTGTGTGTGTGTGTGTGTGTGTGTGTGTGTGTGTGTGTGTGTGTGTGTGTGTGTGTGTGTGTGTGTGTGTGTGTGTTTGATCTGCCAGCGCGCACAGTCAGGATCTCCCGGCGTCGGACCACCGTCGAGCTGTGTTTTTCACACAGATACATGGGTGTGAGCTCCAGAGGAGGTGATTAAAAGCTTTTCTGCTTGTAGAGAAGACGAGTCGTTCTCCTGCAGGATCCGTCGCACCAATTACCACATGCAGACGTAAAGAGACACACAGAGATTCTGCCTCGAAACACCAACACTGCTGCTGTGAGAATCCTCTTCTCATGTTAGTATGACGACATCTCAGTTGGGTTGAAGGTTTAAAAACATTAAAAGTATAAGTTTGGTCAGAAATATTGGAGATTATTACATTTTTTTTAATTCAGTTAAGACAAAAACTGAATAAAATTTTTGTGCCTTTTTAGATTTCTTGTATTCAATTATTTATTGAAATTGTGTTTTTTTCCCCCCTTTTATAATGGTATTTTACTGACATACTAGAGCAATCATAATACATAGAGAATAATAATAATAACAACAACAATAATAATAATAATTAATAATTTTATTAATAATAATATAAAAATAATAATGATAATAATAATAATAATAATAATAATCAAATTTTAAAGAGTAAATTCCAAATATGAACTTTTTAAATATCAATTCACACAAATTAAAATAAATCAAATCATTTTAATGGGCTTTAAAAGATAACAATAATAATCTAAACATATCAAATATCAAAAAAAGGTCTAATAAGTCTAATAATCTCACATCCTAATCCTAAATAAAACAAAATCAAATCCCATTACAATAAATTAAATTAAATTCAACCACTATAACAGCTTTAAAAACTGAACACACGCTTCATCATTAAGTCCCGATTCCTTTTATAATTGTACATATCATCAATGTGTCATTAAAACTGTATTTGTCTAAACTGTTCTTTTTAAATATAGTTTGATTACTGATGATATTAGTGTTTAGTACGTCTGTGAAGCTTGATGATGCATTGATAGGAATAATAATGCTTTTATCACGACCATTAAAAAAAACAATCATTTCAAATGAGGATTAGGATATTAGAAATAGTTGAAGTAGCATCCCCTCAAAAATAGGCTTTTTTCCCCTTTTTCTTTTTAAAGGGGGAGGCATAATGGAAAAAAACAAAAACAAGGATCAAAATCAGAGCCTTGCGGAATACCAGGTGGGATAAACAGAGGAGAAAAAAATAACAATTTGAATGTGAAGACAGGATCATACCTTTTAAAGATGCTGTTAAAAATCATGGCATCTTTTTTCTGACACATGCCGGATATGAAAAGCCACGAACTGTGTGAGAAGACTTTTCAGAGTGGAGTTGAAAGTTTAGCTCCACGTCTCCTCTTGGACCGCCGACACTGACAGGATAACCATGGCAGAGGGGGTCCAGCGCCTCTTCGCCCTGCATATATCTGCCCTCCTGCCCCTCCGAAGCTCAGATCCTGGCCTTTAAACAATGCCAGCACCCCTGCTAACTGTAAAACCATCTGACAAGGTCTGTGGATGGGGGCAGGAGGCCGAGGACACCCCGGGGCTAACTGGCCCCACACAGCCTGCATGGACAGTGTGAGGGCAAATATGAGGAGAGGAAATAAAGTAACTCTGCGTCGGTGCACAAGAGAGAGAGACAGCGAGCGAGCATCCGGGTTAAAGAGACGCAAAGAGGCAGTAAATGCTCCGTTCCAGCTGCAGCGCCGGGAGTTTTTCTGCCTTCACCTGGCTGCCGACTCGGGTAAATCCTGAGCTGAACAAATGGAGGAACGCTGAACAAATCAACGTCTCTTCTCAACACGATCCCGATACATCATTTCAGGTTTACTATTCTCCAGGTTTAGTCGGCACTGATCCCTGGATACTCTCTGTGCTACTGAAGCCACTCAGCACAGGAGTCACATCACACTGGTAATCCCTCTGTTCTGCCCCTCACATCTCTAGAACAGCTGCTAACACTTTAATCTCTCAGACTCTTTCCTCCTGATTAAAAAAACAAAACTTGCCCAGGCCCCATTTACACAACATTACAAATGAAAAGGCATCATTTTTGTGTGTTCATTTTAGAAAAGTTTCACGTTAATAATAATAATAATAATAAAAATAATAATAATAATAATTACTATTATTATTGTTATTTTATCTTTATTTTAAATATTGCATTTAATGATATGACATTTGTTTCTAAATAACACAAAATCAAAAAAAATTTTTTTTTTAATGAAAAACCTTAAATTAAAACATATTTAACCACTATAAAGCAAGAGGTTTCAAAGCTGAATGCACACATTTAACCCTACATATAAAATTTCTTCAGTAAATTTCTGATGAAGTGTTTGTTGTGCATTTTAAATAAAGTTTGATTACTGATTTAAAAAAAAAAAAAAAAAGCTTTATACTCCTCATGGAGTGATAATTTTCTTTTTCAAACATACAGAACTTGAAACCAGCGAGGATATATTAAAAGTATGATTCAAACTGTGGAGTGGAACTTTCATGTTGAGAAAAATACATTAATATTAGGGAATATTTAGGACCATCTGAAGAAATACTTCAAAAAAAAAAAAGGCGGGGCGAAACTAAAAATCTAAATCAGAGCCTTGTGGAACACTATGTGGGATAACTGAAGAAAAAAAGAACAATTTATATCCCGGGTGGATTAAAAATACATACTACCTTTTAAAAAAACGCTGCTTCCCTTGATATATTACATTTTTCCGGAGCTGGACTACAACAGAGGAGGAAATAAAGAAGAAACACAACCACCTTTAGTGGTAAATAATCATCATGTTTTCCATACTGAGCTGAATCCTCTTCTAAACTAGAGTTATATCGCACCCTGAATGAAAATAACTCCAAAAAAGGAGGGAAAGTGATGAGCGAGGTGAAACAAACATCGGCGGCGCTGACGCTGCATTTCCTTCACTCCGCTCGTCAGAACTTCTGTCCCCAAGGCTGCCAATTAATCTCCATCAAAATGAGGCAAACAAGCGAAAGTTAGAGGAACTAATGTGGAAGTTTGAAAAAATAAAGAGAGAAGATGCTGCACAAATGACTTGAAGTCTTTGGGGGGATGGGCACTCGGTCCCACCTTCATTTCCAAAGTCACCTTATCTGAGCAGCCGTGTGGAACCGGAACAATTAAAGACCTCAACGGTAAACAAGAGCAGAGACGGGAGGGACAAGTCCACGTGAGGTTCTTTTTGTCCTCCATACTTTAAGTTTTTAATTTCATAAGCCTTTCTCAGACAGAGGCTCCTGAATCCTGACAGATATGGAGATTGGACTTTTTTTTTTTTTAAATTTGCTTTAAATTTTAAATCCATAACACTTTACTGTGAATTGTAGGATCTTCTCACGGTGGCGCTTACAGGTATTTTCCTAAGCCAAAACAAAAGATGACTTGAAAACATAATTTACTTTAAACACTACTCCCAACATACTGGGCTCACAATACACCTAACACCTGAGAAAACTAATATAGGCGCAGTTTCCATGACAACGTCCCTTAATTTTTATGGTTTCGTTTCAGAAAAGCTTCTCAGTTACACAGAAAGGTTTTGAAAAATGGTGTCAGTTTAAACAGAAACGGCAGAAATGCTGAAAGCGATGTAGTTAGCATGCCAGGACACAAGTTGGCGCTATTGGTTTGTATTTGTAATGGACTCACACGCACATGCAGCACAGAAAAATACGCTAGAAACATTAGCAGTGTCCCAGGAGATTGTGGACTGGGAGACAGGCCGCCATTGTTGTTATTGTCCGTCTACTCACACATGAGCAGTAGAAATATTCACTAAGGCTGTGGTGCACAGACGTAGTAACAGTACTTCAGAAAAGTAGAATTTTCACATTTACACTCAGAACACAACAACATTTTTCCGTTTTCAATTGAGAAAATTGGGTTCAGCATGGCCGCCATCTTGCATGAGGACCTGTTTCTCTTCCAGTAGATTAAATTCTATAGAGGCCTTTAAAGAATTAACTAATTTTCACAAAGTTTGGTTTGTTACGACCAGCAGACATGTAGTCAAGTACTGAGGTGGAGAAGAGTGCCTGTTGAACAGTTTGCGGTGACCTGATAACTAATGTTAACCAGCACTGTTAATGAAGCGTTTCAGTCTGAAAAGACGCATTTTTAAAGTACAAAAGAATGTTGGTGCACAACTACGTATCAAAGTATTAAAACTTCACCCGAATGTAACGACAGTTTCTATCACTCTGTTTGTTATTTGATGGGTCAGGAGTGAGTTTTGATGGACAGCTTTTGTTTTCCAGGTAGAGTCGTTTCTCTCCTGGTTTGGCAAGATTTGGCTGCAGCAGCTGCTCGGGATAATAACTGCAAACCAATATTACAAAGAAGGCAATAAAAGCAGCACGTCGCTCTCTTGGTGCTCTCGATAATGCTTCATAAACGAGAGCAGCTGAATTACAGCAACGGGCCCTGAACGCATCGTATGGGCGGGCGGGCCCGTGTAATCAGGTGGAAAATGATCAGCAGAGGGAGCATGTTTCTGATTTATGTTCGTGACTGAACATTCATCACATATTCTCATTTCTCAAACTGTTTCATGAGCTGATCTCTGAACTGTTGGAGAAAACTGAGGTCCTGTTTTCACGTGAAAACGAATTACTTTCGTTGCGTTTTGGCGACCTGTTCACGCAACGGTGGTGGTTGGGGCCACTGAAAAAGCCACTTTTTGAAAATGTTTCCCAAGGTGAAACTTTTCAAAAGTGCTCCAACTCTGTCTTGGTAGAAACTGTGCAAAAGCAACTTTTTGAAAACGCTGCGACTGGTCATGCGCACCACGGCCACAATAAAGTTTGCTCATGCACGATGAAAATAACAATAATGGCACAGCGTCAACCACAATAGCAATCCAACTTTGTCGCCTGTCCTTACAAATGTCAGTGTACGCCCATTGTTAATGTTTATAGCGTATTCTCTGTGTGTGTGCTTTTATTACAAAAACAAACAACAGTGCCAACTCATGTCCTGGTATGCTAACTACATGGTTTTCAAAACTTTGCCATGTAAGCGATACTTTTCTGAAACGAAAACGCCAAAGACTATGCATTTTTTCTTGAAATGTCCTGTAAACGGGACCTTAGGCATGATTACAGATTTCAGGAGATATTCTAAAAAATTAGACAACTTCTCAATGTCCAGGGGAAGTTTGTAGCAAAAAAAGTGATTTAATCTGGTAAAATCAGATTTTAATTGTCACTGTAATGGAACAAAATCCAACATGTGTCCATTTCCCATACATTTTAAAGGTTAAAAAAACTATTTTGTGCAAAAAGAAAAAGACATTGAAAAAAACAGTTGGGACTAACATTGCAGAAAAAAAACCGGTAGAGTTACGGTATTTTCGCAGTTTGCTCTACAGATGCTGAAAAAGCTTCACAGGTTTCACCTCTCAGTTGCCGTGCGGTGTGTTTGAGGGCAGAATCATGTGGTTAAAGTGAGTACTGACCCCGACAGGACACCCAGCACCAGGTTGAGCATGAAGAAGGATCCGATGATGATGAGCGGGATGAAGTAGAGCCAGTTCCACGTGTTCCCCGAGGCATCATTAGCCTGAAACACACAAACACCAACATCATGGTAGGTTTCAACAAATCCCGGGAAAAGAGAACAATCAACACTGAGACGATCCGACACTCATGCCCGTCATCTGAGCTTTCAAATGGGATTTTTCTTACAAACACGAGATTTTCAGTCCATGTCTGGTTCTTATTAAGTATTCATGACGGCAGGATGATGATTGGGACTGAAGTCCTCTCACACCTTTATCAATATTCAATTATTAATTATACCTTATACTTTTTTATATTCAAGGGTTTTAGTACCTTCAGTTAGTGAGAAGAAGATGCTCTATAATCTGGATGCTAGAAACAGATTTATGAATTAATGACAACAAAAAGTGGCAGCAACAAAACAGCTGAGTTGATCTACCAACATGCAGAGCGCTAAGAAAAGGATAGCAAACCATTACATAAGCATGCTAATGCTAATCACAGTTACTGTGGATACAGGCTATAGCTAATGGTAATGCTACTTAGAATGGCATATATTTCATGTTGCTCTGAAGAAGACTGAATTAGTTCAGTAAAAATTAGGCGCTAACCTCCAGGAAACAGCAGTTTAGCGAAACAGTAAAAGTGCTTTCCTTTTGTTAATGCTAATAGTTAGCTCTGTGAGCACAAAGTGTTAACTTTCCCGGTGGGGCGCTGTGAATTAACGGTGCTCTGCCGGAGCGTCCCCATCTTCCAGGTTACTCGTGAATGCGCCATTAGCTCGAGAGAGAGAAACTCCAGGCTTCCCAGCTTTAATGGAAGCCACCTTGTGTTTTCTTTGTCCCTGATGTGAGCCCGACTCCTCCCTTCTGGACGATAAAACCGCTCCGGTGGCTCTCCACCGTGACTCCTTCCCTCCCACCTGTGGCCTCTCCATTGTACGAATGTTTGCAGAAAGTCTTAGAGAGCATCCACTGGCATTATTACCGTGGACGGTTAATTTGATCGCTGCATTGTCTCAGCACGCGACCCTTTGGTTCATTGTGTTGCCGTCCTCCGTCTCACAGGCGGGTGTTAATTTGTCATCAGGCATCCATACGTTTGCTCATTGTTTCCTCACACAAAGGAAGAGTCTCATTATCCTGTGTGATTTTTAATAACGCAGCACCGATATAATTGCCTTTTCCACACAATGGAGGCATTATGCAGCTTAATTAGAGGGTACCATGATTGTATAACATGTAATATGCAAGACGATGAAGTCACATGACAGAGCAGCGAGTGTTAGCATGAGCAGAGGGAAAAACACGGGATCAGAAAAGATCAGACAGTCACATGTGAATTGATTTATTCAGATTTTATAGCCATAGATAAGTCCAAAAATGTGTCATGAGTGAGAAATTGTTTTTTCCAAGATAACTTTCAGTACCCGGCAGTTCTTCAATGGTACTATTTGATGGTACTAAGAAACTATGCAAACTCTTCGAGACATTAAAAAAACAAAAAACAAAAAAAACCAACACAAAACTAAACTGTTGTGCAATGAATCAGACTTTTTACCATTTTTTTTTAAAGGTACCATCGACTTTCAGTATTTGTCAGTTCTTCAGTATTTCTGTGTATTTTCTATTTCTTCTGCTTGCTGATAGTCAGATAGGATCGGGTCCGGTGCACCGCTATACTGAACAGCATATGGATGGATGGATGGATGGACGGATGGACGGACGGACGGACGGACGGATGGACGGACGGACGGATGGACGGACGGACGGATGGATGGATGGATGGATGGATGGATGGCTAACGTGACAAATGAGCGACATTGATGACTCTGATGAAGTCCAGGTTTATGTTTCTGTGCTTGGTAATGCAGAAATGCACCCTGGAAAGCTATTTGGCAGCTGCGCCGAGGCAGCAGAGCTTCTCTCATCGGTCCTAACTTGTTTCAGCGCGGTTTAATTGGACGGGTTTCATCTGTTGTATAACTAGGATTGCGAATCATCAAATAAATTTCTCATCATCGGCAGCCTCAGGGACCGAGTGCAGAGCGGCCTTCATTAAAACCCTGCAATATGAGAGAAAACCTCCTGTTGATGCACTGAACCTGTAATTCAGGTGATGTTGCCGTGGTAATGAGCTGTGATAGCAGGACTCTTCATGTCTGAATTCAGAGATAGATGTGATGCTATCATGTCAATATGGACATGAACCTCTGAGGAGTGTCTGCAGCACCTGGTTGACTCTATGACGGCAGTCCAACTCTACTAAGATAGAGTACTGAACGAAGTAGTCCACGATTGTATATTGTTGTCTATTGATATTGATTTTGTTGAGAAGAAGCTGTGTTGGATTCACTGTTGAACCGGGTGTATGGTTCATCTCATGAAAACAGTGGAGCACAACCAGGTCTGTCTTACTGTAACGAAATCCCCTCTAACTGATGCTTCACAGTTCAGAGGACGTCAGAGCGACACACTGAAACACACCGAGACTCTGAGGAGCCAGTGAGACTCGGGTCAAACCATTTAATGTCCCCGTGAAGACTGTAAAGACCAGAAGCTTCCGTGACTCCACCTCAGTCCAATCTGGCACTCGTCTCACACTGTTCTATCCCATAAATAAAGTGTACTCCAACCACAGTTAACTTACATTTAATCAGACATTAAATCCACATTACATCATAACATTAAGACCCCGTTTACATGACGATGTTTGGAGTAAAAACGCATTAATTCTGCAACGTTTTGAAAACGATATCCGTTTACACGGGGTTAGCATGCCAGGCTACAAGGTTGTGCTGTAGGTTGTTTTTGTAATAAAACTACACACACACGCGCAGAGAACAATACACTATAAATATTAAGAATTGTGAGCACACAGACATATGTATGGACAGAAGACCAAGTAGTTATTACAGTGACTGTTGACTCTAAAACCACCAAGTCCCAGGAGAACATGGACTGGGAGTCATGACACTGGAGGATAACATTGTTAATGTCATCTACTGAGCATGTGCAGAGGAACTATTTAACAGGCTGTGGCAGCTTTTTGGAAAAGTTGAGTGTTTCCCGATTTCCATGGAGACGGAGAATTTTCAAAAAGTTGTGTTTTGGCCGGTTTCCACAGAGACAGAGTCAGATCATTTTCCAAAAGTTTCACCTTCTGAGCCGAGCAGATCAGAACCTACAAATATTAATTTTTTCATATTTTTTTCACAAAGTTGCGTTACCATGGAGATTGAGTCAGAGCGCTTTAAAAAGTTGTGCTTTCAGTGGCTCCAAACACGGCTGTCGTGTAAGCAGACCCCCAAAATACAATGAAAGTTTTCCGTTTTCACTTAAAAAACTCGGAAACGAAGTGTGAAAATTCAGACTTCCTCCACATCTGGGGTGATGGAGACGCTTCCTCTGACCTTGCGCATGTTGAAAAGTTATTGGATGCCCAAATAAATGATGCAGTGATGCATCATGTAAGTAAATGTTTCATAGGTCTGTAAAGTTTCAGGAGCATTACCTGCTCTTTGGAGATAAAAGGATAATTAACCATGAATCAAAGATAATGGCTGTTAAAGGTTTTTGTGTGTAATCCGAGTTCAGATTGAAACTGTCTCCTGTGATGAGACGAGGCAGATGAACCCGCCTGCAGATGACTGAAGAATTGATTTTACTCTAAATGACTTGTTATCATTGATCTGCTCATGCTGGGTGGGAGGGGGGGGGGGGGGGGGGGGGTGATGATGATGATGATGGTGGGGGGAGCGGGGGGGGGCTTCATATTGATCCAGTCTTCCAGTATGTGAGATAACATCTCCTCTGAGCCGGGATTATGTTCCCACATGCCGATGTCTCTCCCGTCATGTCTTTTCTCTTCATTATTCAACACTTGGAAGTTCATCAGTGATGCTCTGACTGAACTCCTCACACATGCTGGCTCAAGTTGACCGTCACGTCTTTTGTCTGTGACATTTCCAGCCTTTCCAGGTGGAAACACACCAGCAGATAATCCACAAAGTGAATATGAAGTAAGTTGGAGCAACAGAGGTTGTTGTAGTCTGATGAGCTACAGATATGAATCCATATGAATGTCCCTGTATTCCCACGGTTCATGTTCACAGCGTATTGTTCTCTGCACGCATCTGTGTGCATGGCTTAATTACAAAAACAGTCAACAGCACCCGCTAGTGGCCCGGTGTGCTAATTACAACATTTTCAGTGTTTATGCTGTTTCCATGGGAACGGACATCTTCAAAACACTGCTGTGTAAATGCGAAAATCGCAAGTGACATCAGGCCCAAACAGGATTATTTGAGGTGTTTCAGGTGCTTTTCACTGCTGGAAATAGTGTCGCTTCTGTGTTGGTTTACTCGCGTTCATCATGAAGTGATTTGTTAGACAGGTGGATCAGATGTTTTAAAGACTAGAAATAAGAAAAGTTTGTATAGTACTTGTTGCATAAATAAAAAACCTGCTATTATTTAGGGTTATGAATCAAATCGGACATAACAGTATGCAAATTAAATAGTGATTTATACTTTCTTTTACCGCATCAACTCCTCAAATTCCAAATAAAGTCAAAATAAGGGACATAATCCATCTTTCTGTGTTCAGAAAGGAGGAATAACATCATATAAATGAAGTGTGCTGATAAATTCCTCAAAGTGTAAAACTCATATTTAATGAGTTGGTATAAAGCTGATTAAAAGATGTATCGCAGAAAGGAGACAATAAAAAGAGGTAATGAGAAACATTAAATGGTGTAAAAAAGACATCTGGATGCAGCTTTAAATCCCCTTCAGCCCACACTGGGCTGTGTGTCGAAGACGAGTCGCAATCTGTGGGATTTATGGGCAGTTTGTTATCATAATCTCACTGTGAGATTTTCCTTTATTGGGAACGCTTCGCCGATGATGAACGACCCACTTTGGACACGTCATAAACTTTCCTCCTGCAGCACTACAGCGCAGAGTTTTCTGTTAATATATAAATGCCATGGTTTGACTTTGATTGTTCACACTTGAGCCCCACCTTCAGGACGACGCCTGCCCCGGCGCCTGTTGTTACAGTGAAGGTCAACCCTGGGAGGGTCTTCACATGTTGCGCCCAGCAGCACTGGAAACCGTTTTTTATTGTTGCAAACACAAAAAGTTTTAGTATTCCGTGTGACTTGTGTATAATCACATGAAGGTTTGCATCATTCTGGGATAAAAATGTTTGTTTAATTTTTTTATTTATTTTACAATTCTGCAATTTATTCTAAATAGTAATGTAGAAATGTCTCACACTGAGGGTACATAAGGCTTCATATTGTATTCAAAAATATACTTATTTTTTCTTTTTGCTTAACATGGAACCAAAGGAACTTTTCAAAGTAAGTTTTGAAAGTTTTATATCAATAAATGATAAAAAAAAACAACTACCTGCTCCTAGTACTTGTACTTTTAGTTTGTTATACACCATTTGAAATAAAAGAAGCCATTTTGAGAAATAAATGTGGTTTTGTTTTATTTAAAATTTTTGTAGCATGAATCAAAGTGACGTGGTCCTCCAATGAGAGGTCAGCGGCAGCAGTCGCCCCCTGCTTTTCTTACGCCCACTGTAGGAGCTTCAATGGAGAAAGCAAGCTGAGATGATTCAGTGAGGATGTCGGGGAGGATGGATGGATGGACTGACTTCACTACAAGTGTTGTTTAACCAATATCTTGTCCGTTGGGTCGTATTGAAAGAAATGATTGTATTCATGGTGCGAACACAAGCGTTTCTGGCTGCGGGTGCAGATGTTGGTATTTCCTCTGACTCCTCGTCAAACATCAGAGTTAAGGAAAGTGTTATATCCACCATGGTCCTCACAAACATCCGTGAGTAGCAGGATTGATTTATTAAAAGCACATCCTGTTTGGTCCCGCTCCATCACAGATAAACTAGATTTGTGCAAAAGTGGTCCAGCTCTTGCTTTTGCACGCCGGCTCAGCTCTGTAAAATAATCTGAAGATCATGTGAATACCGGCGGTGGATACAGGGAGGGGTGTGAAATGGAGCTTGATTGCATTACATTGATTTGGGAAGACATTTGGTTTTGAGAGAAAGTGGTCTTGTTACACCTCCAAAGATGTTCAGGACTGAAGATACTGTAAACCCGTCACTGACTGGATGTAAGATTTAGGAAAAAAACAAGCTAATAAAAGCAACCTGCAGTCATGATGACAATACATTGATAATATTGGTAATTACTGACTCAAAAACTGTCCAAACAAACCCAGAAATTCAAAGAAACTTGGTACAATCGCGACTCACTGATGGCCCACAATGCACAAAATACCTGTTAATCGAAAAACTACACCACTGTGTAACAGCCAAAAGTTGATATTGGCATCTAGGCTAACTCCTTCAGCTCCCTGACACAGCAATCTGTAGGCAAAACACGAAGCTCAAATAAGGACTTGCTATAGAATTGCCTCTTTACACTTCTTTCAGAACACTTCGGTCTGCACCCATTACTATGCAGACATTTTGTTTCCCACTCTTGTATTTCTTAAGCAAATGAGACAATTTACTCCAGTGAAACCGTATCTCTTTTCTGCTCCAGATATCTCTTGAAAGGCAGTGAACACTTTAATATATGACTTAATTCACTTCAGAGTGAATGAATGATCTGAAGAGAAGCTCAAAGAAACATTTTATGCGGTTAAAGAGAGCGACACAGATATGTGGGATGAGGCCGAGGAAAGGTTGCCCTGTATCATAAGACACTGTATTAGAGAAGCTGGAGTCCTCTGCCATAAAGCAGCTCGGAGCTGGAAGTGGCTTTATTAGTGCATTAGCTGGTGTCGGGGTGAAGCGAGAGCACACCAGGCAATAGAAAAGCCATTAGCAGCCCTGCGCTGCCCCCGAAAGTGTTCGCCCGAGGACAGCCATCAATTCGCCGGCATGAACCACGCCCAGCCCGACAGGCTGTGAAATAACAGGTATCCTCTGATACAAAAACAAGGATGGAACCAACACCACTGATTACCGACCATTTAAACCACCTATATTTTAATTTTTAACCTCGAATCACGACAAATGCGAGACAGGCATCGCGAGCTGCAGCGACGCTGGACGACATGTGTTAGTGAACGCTCGGCTCTGTATCCTGTTGTCGGTGTTCTCTGACCGTCTTGTAAACATCCTGGTCCCCAGAGCGCAGCCCGATAGCATCTCAATGTCTGCTTGTTGTTCATAGGTGAGTGGATGCTCAGTCACTGGAGGGAGGGGACTCAAGCAACTAAACTTGACGAGGCAAGACAGGCGGACGCTGGAGGAGTGCTGCCCTCCTCCGAGAGGCAGCAGTCCAACAGGGTGGCAAAAATGCATCTGAGCTGTTATACGTCTGGAAGTGGCTGGTGGTTGGTTATCTGATGCAATCTGTCAGGGAGTGTAGCTGATTAGGCTTTTGATTAATTAAGCTAATAGATTAATAGTTTACACGACAATGTTTTCTTCTTCTTTTTTTTTTAACTAAATCTTCAATTACACATTTTTGACATTAAAAAGAACAAATAGCTCAAACGAAGCATAAATAGCATTAGAGTCTGTGATCACTTTTTTCTACGGTTATTATATGTACAAAACTGAAGCCCTACCGTTTCATAATAAAAATGAATTTCATTCATTCATTCTCCAAATTACAACAGCTCCTGTCTCAACCTCTTATAGTCACAAAGGGTGCACCTCAGGGTTCTGTTCTCGGTCCCACATTATTCTTAGCACATATAACACATTAGTCATCCATTCATCTTTACGCTGATGATATAGCTCTTTATGCTTTCTGTCCCTACAGACAGTTCTCCTGTGATATTAATGTAGTTTCAATGACATTTAACAGATTTTATTTTCTACCATGAACCCCATGTCTAACCCATCCAAGGTCATGTGGTTTGATGAGAAACTTTCTGTGCCCCAAAACAATATCTATTTGTTGAAATGACTCAGCACTATAGCTTCTGTTTTATGGACCGATCTTGACATGGAGATGAAATGTAGCGTCAAAAGACGACGCTGCCTGTCAGAGACGGGAGTTAATGGCGACGAGGTCCTGGGGTTCTCAGCCGAGTCTGGCCCTCGGTCCACGTCAGAGACGAGCGACGGTGCCGCCTGGGCATGATGGATGGCTGCTCTGATGAGGAGGACGCCAATTCCACAGGAAGTGACACGGCCGTCACTCCTCCGGTGATGATCCCATCAGAGCGTCCACCAATCAGGGAAGAACGGTGGTCAGACAGTGTCACGAGTCTGTCGGTAACCCGGGAGACGGGGAAATGATGTATGAAGAAGGGACTTTTACCCCAGCCTCATCTGAACTAATTCTGGATCAACAGCTCGGTTCAGTGATGATTATTCATCATGTGAGCGATGATATTGGGAGGAATTACACAATAAAACAGGAAGTACCCACATTATAAATTGAAGTGAGTCAACTGTGACAAGGTGGAAAACTAACATTTTACTATAAAACCTGAACAAAAATGCCAGTTTTCAACGAGAAGCATTTTTTTCAGCTCAAGAACAAAAGTTAAGCCGATCTGCTGAGTCACTGCTGTGTTTTAGGAGGCGTTCAGGTACAGGCAAAGGTGACAATCCTGTTTTTACTGCAACGATTAATCAAATCCTACTTTTCTCATGTGTTATTTGAGAGCTTCAAAGTGTCGATCTCTTTAAGATCCGCCCTTAACTGCTCATAAAGTCATAAAACATCAATGAAAATGTGAGAAATTATCACCGGTATTCCTGAAATGCTATTGGATGTGCTTTGCTGTGATTGTGAGATGGAGAGGAAAGGGGCGTGGCCTGATAGATTAATACAAACACCTGTGTAGATGATGTTAATGGCTGTGTGTCTCAATAGCTCTTTCTCCTGTTGCCCTGTTGTTGTTTCTTTGTCCAAATCACATCTCACTTCTCTTCAGCAGCATTTGAGAAAAACATCTGTTCATTTTATTATTTATTTTTTGTTATTTGTTTTGTATTTTTTGTGCACCTTCTTCTTCTTGGGCTGTCAATCTATTAGGGAGTTTTTCACACAAAAAGGTAAAAAGAAAAAAAAAAAGGTCCCAGTCACATCTGCTGTAAATAAGGGGCAAAGGAGAAGGGCAATTCTCAAAGACATTGACATCATCTGCATAAAGGCATATCACAAATCAGATCGTTTTGACAAAACTGCTTTGTGTGTGTAGGAATTCCCTCTAAGGTGCAAACCAAAGAATTCAAAATGCAAACAGTGTTTGAAAATGACCAGAAGTGAAGTCCTCTGCACAGTGAAAGTATGTTTGATAGAGTGAAAATTGATGAGAGAATCTTTAAAAGGGAAAGCTTGAGTTTCTGCTCCATTTGCCCCAAAGTCCTTCGGTCCACGTTACAGAAGGGAAACAATTATTTGACATCAAAGCAGCGACAAAGCAGAATCATCTGCCCTGTTTCTTCCTCCCAGCACCGATGGCTTCAGTTCCTCTCCTTCAGCCTCCTCTCACACATCCTTCTCCTACCACAGCTCTTTAATAATTTACCCTCCTTGCATAATTGTTTCCCCGTCATGATATAATTGTGAGTCTGCAAATGGCAGCGAGCCATGATTTGTTTCCTGCGAGCAGCGGCAGACCGTCGGAGCTGCTGGTCTAATGGGAGCTGTGGCTGTGAGTCATCTTCCTCACGTCTCTAATTGTCCCCCCCCCCCCCCCCCCCCCCCCCCCCCCCCCCCCAAGGAGGACGGTGGAGGGGAGGACGGACCGTCCAGCGTGGACGAGCAGGACGCAGCTGCCCTGCACCGTTTCTACTCTGTGTCTGCACAGCGCGATAAATATTTCACTAAAGTGAAATTTAAATCACACAGTGAGTTTAAATGCAGCATGGTTCACTCAAGTCATAAGTACATTTGAAGGTTCAGATTAAATTAGTTATATGCACATTTTTGGTGAATAATGGCAATTATTTGCATTTTTAATGTTTAAAAATCTGTCACTTCACATTAATTTTTCCATATATTTCCAGATCATGCAAGATTAAAGTAAATCATTTCATTTATGTGGCTTAATATAATGCTAATGACAGCGCTAAGGCTGGAGCTAATGCGAACAATGGGCTCAGTGAGCATGACATCAAAGGACCCACAAGCTTCAGTAACTTAGTGGATAAGTTATAGGAATTAGTTACTAATGTGTTAACTATGGTAACTTTGATGTAACGTACTAGTTTGCAATTCAAAACACTGTAATTTATGGAGTAGAAATTCTGACTCATGGCCAAAAAGAAAACGTTTTTTTTAAATTTCAACAGGACAGTTAAAGCTCGATACAAGAGCTGAACATTAGTATTTAGCTGCACAACATAGAACACAGGGGAAACTTTAGGATTTTTTTAATTTGCTGTGGGTTGTTTTGTTCCTCAAACCACCACACGTGGACGAATACCAGACACTCCTGAGCTTGGACTCACGTTGTAGAGGATGTCCACCCAGCCCTCCATGGTGATGCACTGGAAAACGGTCAGAACAGCAAACAGGATGTTGTCGAAGTTGGTGATGCCGAAGTTCGGTCCGATCCAGTACTCCTGGCAGGCGGTGCCATTGCCACAGGTCCTCGCCGGCGCCTCCAGGCCGCAGGGGAAATCCTCCGCCTGCTCGCCTGCGGCCGCAAACACACACATACACACCAAGGTATTTTTAGAGAGAGGCTGGGGAGCTATTATGTAAAAGTTCTGCAGAAAAACAGGGCATCATACGCATATAATATACATTCAGCTGCTATAATACATACGATGGAAACATCTACAACAGAGTGCATCATCCTCAAAATCCATGGTCACAAACAACCTGTGTGACAGCCTTTTCAAAAATACATCCGTCATTAAAAAAGAGGAGTGCGTTGGTTGATTAAAATGCTTTTATGAACGCTGTCCTTGAGTTGTATGTGTAGTCTTGTGTATCTCAGTGGATAAAACTAAAGAATAAAGAATGAGAAACCAGTTCAGTACCACAAAAATACCAACACCATTCACCAAACATCTAAAATCAGTAAGAATGTGAACAAAATCACAGCAAAACCATTGCAGAACCCCAAAAAGCTCAAATCCAGAACCTATTGCCCATCAAGACTCCTGATCAAAAGTCGGTCTAAAATTAACTTTGAATGTCACTGAAACTGCCAAAAATCCACTCTCAGAGCAGTCCTGAGGGGTTTTAAATATGGAGTCCAGAAGCAGATCCAAGGAAATTCCCTACACAAACACAATCTGAACAATTTTAGTGTCAAACAAGCTCCAAATAGGGCTAAAATAAGTCAAAGGCTTGTTTCAAATTAGTTCAGATTGAGGATAAAATGATCCAGAAGGCTTTACACAAACTCATCCAAACGTGATCCAAACCCAAAACAGAACCTTGTCCAATATCATCCAGAAATCAACTCTAGAACTCATCATAAATCTACTAAAATCATCATTCATCATCACATCATCTAGTCCAGATTAAGAAAAAAACACACAACCAGAGACACTCCAAATCTAAATTTAACTAAAATATCTCCAAAACTCCAAACCTGTCCAGACTGAGGTTGAAAAGCCAAAACCAAATAAATATCTGATCTCAATTTTACTCCAATAATAATAAAGAAAATCAAAAATGTGTCCAAATCCAGCTTTGAACTAAAGTTTCAGTCTCACACTAGTTAGATACTAGAATGATTCAAGACTTGAGCTGGGAGCGATTCTAGAATCAAGTCCAAAAGATGCCCCAAACTAAAACCAGAGAACAAGTCTCAAACCATTTTAAACCAGCAAAGAACATCATCCAAGTATCAGTTCTAAAGGTGGTTAAGATAATTATAAACACTCTCTCAAACTGTTCCAGGATGAGGTTAGAATCAGCCGGAAATCGAACCAGAACCAAATTTATAGAAGTTCCAAAACACAAACTCAAAAAAAACAAAAACCTTCAAACCAGTTTAGAACAAAACCTAAAGTCATGATAAGACCTGCGCCATTGGGGCCAGAAGTAGTCTGAACCTATCCTGGAATGAGACTGAAACTAGTCCTGAACCAAGCTAACCGTGTCAACGAGAACTCAGTCTAAAGATTGAAAGGAGGTAGGAAACAGAGAGTGAAGGGAAAATCGTCGATTTCACATCTGATGAACAAAATCTAGTTTTGCAAAGAATCACAGCTTTTAAATGTACTTTCAAGTTACAAATAGTTCAGGTACTGCTTACACCATAACATTACTTTCATCTTAATTAAAAAAAAACTTAAACTCACATTTTTAATTTAATGAAATCCTTTTTTTGTTGTTATTCAATAAATCTTCCAGGTCTTGACCTGAATAAATACGTCTCTGTCATCAGCAAACATGTAAACTTTTCACTTATAGAAAAAAGCAAAGTTGAGTTTGTTTTCTCTCTCCATCATAAACATTCGAGGGTAATCTGATTATTTGGCAGAAATGGAGCGTCGTCTTATTTATTAGTCACACCATCTGTCAGCTGGAGAAAACACACAAACCCGTGGGCGTGTGCATCTGAAAACGAGGAGTCTCACCCGTGTCCGTCCTGAAGCAGGTGCGGTGGAATTTTCCCATGTAGAAGTCGAGGCCGATGATGGCGAACATGAGGATGGCGAAGAAGAGCAGCAGGCCGATCTGCAGCAGAGGCACCATGGCTTTCATGATGGACTTCAACACCACCTGGAGACCTGGAGGAGGAGCAGACCAAGAGGAGTTTTCCTTTTAATGATTTATGGATGATTTGGTTATCATTTAACAATTAGAGAGCAATAGATATTAATAGAAATTAAAAAAAAAAAAAAAAAAGTCAAAATATAAAGAAATCTCAAAAGAATTAGCAGTAGAAAAATTCAGTTTATACTTTAAATGAAATTTTAAAATTAATGATGACAAGTCTTTCTACATTATCAAACTAAG
Organism: Lipophrys pholis; assembly: GCF_963383615.2. NCBI lineage: Eukaryota > Metazoa > Chordata > Actinopteri > Blenniiformes > Blenniidae > Lipophrys > Lipophrys pholis. Next base: position 5,984,755 of record NC_137638.1, read on the forward strand.
TAAAGGCAAAACAAAATTAAGTCAAGTAAAATCACTATAAATAATATCATAAATAGCAATGAATACATGAATAAATATAATTAAATATCCTACAAATAGTGATAATTTCAAACATGTTCAAAATATATTTTAACGAAAAGGGGTTTGAATAAATTCAGCAGCCTTTATTCACAGGTCGAAGTCTGGCTTTTACTGTACTTCCACATAAATATCAAATAAAATTCTTCATAAAAGTTATATATTTCAGTATATGCTCAAATAAATCTAAATAATATTAAGATAAAAATAAAAATTTCAAGAATTTACAGTAAGAAAAACAACAATACAGCACCTGTGTTATTAGAATGTAAACGGCAATGAATAAATAAAAATGCAATTAGATAATTAATAAACAATAGGTAAATAAATAAACATGCTAAACTTATAAATGACTGACAAATTAAAAAAATAAAATAAAATAAATAAATAATCAAACAAACGTTTGAGCATAAATTATATCCAAAACAAGAAAGAATTGCGAAATAGGGGTTAGTGTAAATTCTGTCATTATTTGCCTGCAGCCTCCCCAACTTTCCTCCATCTAATCCAGAAATGACAGAGAGCTCGCACTTTGCCAAACTCCTCTAAAGGGGCATTAAAATACAATGTGAACTTACTTGGAATACCGGAGACCAGTTTGAGGGGCCGCAGGACCCTCACTGCCCTCAGCGTCCGCAGGTCAAAGTCCGCACCCACAGTGGCCAGAATCCTGCCGAGAGGATGGCAGGAGGAACACGTTACACAGCAGGAGGGACACGGTACACAGCAGGAGGGACACGGTACACAGCAGGGGCAACACGTTACACACCAGCAGGGACACTTTACACAGCAGGAGGAACACATTACACAGCAGGAGGAACACATTACACAGCAGGAGGGACACGTTACACAGGAGGAGGGACACGGTACACAGCAGGGACACATTACACAACAGGAGGGACACGTTACACAGCAGGAGGGACACGCTACAAAGCAGGAGGAACACCTTACACAGCAGGGGGAAGACGTTACACAGCTGGAAGGACAGGTTACACAGCAGGACGGACATGTTACACAGCTGGACAGAAATGTTACACAGCAGAACGAACATGTTACACAGCAGGACGGACATGTTACACAGCAGGAGGGACACGTTACACAGCAGGACAGAAATGTTACACAGCTGGAAGGACAGGTTAAACAGCAGGACGGACATGTTACACAGCAGGACGAACATGTTACACAGCAGGACGGACATGTTACACAGCAGAACAGAAATGTTACACAGCAGGACTGACATATTACACAGCAGGACGGACACATTACACAGCAGGAGGGACATATTACAGACATCCACACAGCCTGTTTTTCTCACATATATCAGACCTGCTATACCAATGAGGCAGTGCTCAAGGTCGCCATGAAACTGCATGTTTGATTTTAATGAATTTGTCAGGGTTAATGGTTGTACTTCAGGACAAATGCTTGAAAAAGACTGTCCAAGCATATCAGGACCACCTTGTTCTCTCTATGTACATAAATCCAACCTTGAAATGCAGTCTTTAAATCACTGTGACTCTGATTGCCCTCCAAAAACTATTTGGAATGTCTACATATGGATGCTCAATAATAAATTTTACTTTGGTGCACTTGTAAATCTGAAAACAAATGGCACCGTTGGAAAGTAGCCATTTGTTCTGGACTACACATTCCCACGTGAAATTGATTATAAAAATGTCCTTGTCTTGTCAATCTGATGACAGATATTACTGTGCAAAGTGGCCTGTTGTACCTATAACGACTGCACACTCCACACACTCTAGAGAAGTTGGATAAGTAGCAGTTTGTAGATCGTGATCTGCTTGTGCACACTCATAATTTCTTACGAGATAGTAAAGCCCCATTTGCACAACATTGTTTTCAAGTCAAAATGCAGAACTTCCACAGTGTTTTTGGAATCTGTTTACGCAACAACGGTGTTTGGAGCCACTGAAAATGCAACTTTTCTAAAACGTTGCTTCTGCGCATGCACACCTCGGCTAAAGCAAACATTTCTTCTGTACATTCGTCAGTAGATAACAATAACAATGTTTCCTCCAGAGTGTCATGACTCCCAGTCCATATTCTCCTGGGACTTGGTAGTTTTATTTTGAGAGTCACTGTAATAACCATCCAACTTGGTCATCTGTTCATGCGAATGTCCGTGTCCTCCCATTGTTAATGATTATAAAAAAATTGATCTTGCCTCGTTAGCCTGATTACAGATATTACTGTATTGCAAAGTAGCTCACTATAGCTTTCAGACTACTTGTGTACACACTAAATTCCTTTTTACCTGTACAGCGAGTCTGACGACAGACTGAAGTGTCAGTGTACAAGATGATAGGAGCTAATCACCTCGAATGTTACTGAAAACATGCGTACAACTCATCACTTTCAGATACTTTGAGACTGAAGCGACGTTTCACTTCTGTGTCCTTTGAGTTCTGCATGCTCGCCAAGTGTTTGCATTCGTCGTCACGGTGCCAATGCAGTCCTGCCGGCAAACCTTGAGCAACGAGTGCGTCGGCCAGAAGGATCGGCCCGGAGAATATCTCTGAATGTAAATCATTCACAGCAGAGCTTCTGATGAGCTCCAGCTGCTTCACAGTAATAACTCTCTGTCTGTGCTTCTCCGTCCATCAGGGGACGATCCTGCATATCTAAGACAGTCCACCTCCGCCCAGTGACAGCCGTGTCTCCGAGTCCGACATACAATAAAGAGAAGCGTCACGACACAAGGCTGCAGGTGAGCACAGTAGAATACAAGTGAGCAGAAAATGAGGCAGAACAATGAGATTGAGCTCATAAACTATCTGCCAGGGAAACCAGTCAGGTCTTTAATCCAGCTTCAAACGGCCATGGTCAGTCACAATGACATTTTTTTTTACCTCAAACGACTCCGACAAACCACAATAAAGGTCATTAAAACTCAAACTCAAGACCAACATCCACCTAAAATTCATAAAGTCTTCCGAGATCCACCAACTCCAACATCTCAAACCTGAAACGTTTGCTCCAGAAACAGAACTATTCAATATGAACTTGACTTGATGGTGATAAATTGTGTATCAATTACAAATCCAGATGAAGAAAAAGTAAACTTTTATATCTTTAAATTGAATCATTGTTATGTTTAGTCCATCACGGCTGCTCTGTTGACATTTTTAAAGGATTTAAAAGACCTAATAAGGACTTTAAAGTTCATTGCAGTGGATTTAATTAGAATTTTCATATAATCTGTACATGTACTGTGCTGGACTGTTATAATTTTGAAAATGTTCAATAAAAAGAATGTTTAAAAGAAAAACTGAAAATGTAAATGTAAGAGACACCAGAAAAAGACATTCTAGAACAGACCTGGACATTGCACGGCCTGAGGGCCACGTGTTTACACAACCAGCCGGCCAACTATGGTATCCAATGCAGCTTTGCATTTATTTCAGAGATACTTTGAAAAATCTTTATTGTGGGTTGATTGTTAGATTTTGAATCATCGCTTAACAGACAAAACACACAGAAAAATAGAAGAAGTTGACTGATTCAGTGCAGGAAACCTACCATGTAACCATCTAAATTACTGCTTTGTATTACAAAATGTATTTCTATTGAGTAGAATTGAGTAGAATTGAGGCGAAGTCATGTCTCCAACAGCAGTTACCAGTCTTTATAGTGGGTTTTTTTTTAAATCAGAGATCAGAGCGGAGGTCAAGATCTGAGGGGGTCTCAAAGGAAAAAGGCTGAGAACTTCCACAGTCCTCCTCCCATTGCGTTCCTGTATCGGTTCTCAAGCACAGACCGTCATGAATCGCAGCCTGTGGAGCTGGACTGGAAGGAATTACTGATACATGAGAGAGATCTGTAGATCAATGAGAATGAAAAGGGAGAGGAGGAATAGAAATGGAGGTAGAGAAATGAGCAAATAGAGAGCAGAAGGTAACAGAGAGGATGTCTGATCGGGAGAGGATGGAGAGATATGGACGAGTAGAAAGAAGAGCAGATGTGGGAGAGGGAAGGTGGGGAGCAGCAGGAGGAAGCAGAGGGAGGAAGAGGAGGGAGGAAGGGGGGGGGGGGGTGGATATGCATTTATACACTTAGCTCCTGAGCTCCACATCCACCAATCAGACTGTTCTCGCACAGGGAACACAAGCACACACGCACGCACGCACGCACGCACGCACGCACACACACACACACACACACACACACACACACACACACACACACACACACACACACACACACACACACACACACACACACACACACACACACACACACACACACACACAGACAGATGTGATGAGGTTCGGTGCTGATACATGAAAGAAAGCAGAAGCTCCAGAGGTTTCTGACTGAGATCCTCTTTTATTTTACCCCGCTCCTACCCCTAGTTTACCATCATATTACCCTTATATTACCATTGACCTCCCTTCTTATGAGCAACTCTGAATGCAACGTGAATGTTTGGCTTACATCACAATGTCTTTCCAGTAAAGTAGTAGTTGTACTGCAAACTTTAAAGACCAGAAAAGGCCCATCAAGGAGTCCAATCCTGGTATTGTATATTTGACCACTGTTGGTTTGAGTGACATTACCAGAGCCACTGAGGAGATCTCTTAAGAGGGTCTAGTTTTTGAAGTCTGGTACCTCCTGACTTGCGCTTTTCACACAAAGAAAAATACACAATAGAAAAATACACTGAGGCCAGGGCCAAGCACTGGACTTTAATTTGTCTTACTTTGTCTTTTTTAATCACCAGCAGCAGCATTTTGCTCCAATTAGCTTTGTTCTGCTGAGAATTGTCCAAGACAGTGCTGGAACTCAACAACAGAGTCACGGACAGGCTTGATATTTGAACTATATTCCAACGTAATTTCAGAACTTGCTGCAGGCCAATTAAAAATGTATAATTAAAAGAGCTGTAGTTTCACCACGTTTGCTTTAAGTCCTGGAAATTGCCTCCATGTGGCCACATGGATCAATGAGCCTTGGCCATCCAGTGCTGCTGTAATAAAGATACATGGCTTTGTTTTTCTAGTAATTACATGGAAATCCACCTTCCACCTTTCATGTTCAGTCAGTTTTTTGCTCCCAGTCCATATTCTCACTCGGTAGTTTTACAGTTGAGCCACCATAATAACAATCCAAGGTCGTCTGTCCATATGAATGTCCGTTTACTCGCCATTGTTAATGTTTATAGTGTATTGTTCTCTGTATGTGGTTTCATTACAGAAACAAACAGCACCACATCGTTTTCAAAACATTTCCATGTAAATGGGAAAATCTTTGAAAGGAAACACAAAACGTATGCTTTTTCACTTAAAATTACGCGAATGAGGTCTATAATTTGTTGTTATTGTGTTGATCATGTATCTAAAATCTCCATATCCCTGCATTTTTAATACATTCTCCATCATGTGTTGCCTTTCCTGTTTAAAATGTGCACTTCGGAATGAGAGGCAGACAATAAATGTCCCCGGTCTGAAAGTCTCGGAGCCTTCTTTGTTTCGTGGTTAATTAATCCGGCGTCCCTGAACGACCACAGCTGACTGCAGAAGCCATGAAGGCCTGCCGAGGAGCACAGAGGGAATCACCGCCTCATACGAAGCAGGTGGAGGCAACACAATCCAAATCACAGAGCACATGTGCACACAGTAAACCATCTCCCCGGACTGCATGTCCTCGCTTCTTCAGCACCCCCCCCCCCCCCCCCCCCAGCTGCTCGGGGTGATGGACAGGCACCGTGACAGCAAACAATGAGTCTGCGCTCGACACGACAGAGAAAATCCTCCCACTTCAAGCTGACTGACAGCACTTTTATTCATTTTTAACCACAGCGCTAAAACAAATATTGTATGTGCGTCGTTGGTAATCCCACTCAGTGATGACTGCAGAGATCAACTTTATGAAGTAACAATTCAACATGCGGATAATGTGGGATTATTACCTGGAAAGGCTTCGTAATGACAAGAATCTGACTAGAAGGGATAAAAGATTTATATTATATAACACGAGCAGAGCATGCAAAATATTTGATTACAGTTGTCTAAAGTCACCAAGAATCAACAGAAGAAAGTTCATTTGGATATTTTAACATATTTTGGGTATTTTGTGACTTAAGTTTTGGTTTCTCCAACTACATGATTCCTGTTTCTTACAGCCTCTGTTACATGTAAACAATCCATTATGCAAACTACATGATGACGTTACTTAGCGACTTCCAGGACAACCAATCGCTTCTATTGTCACTGATGAGTTGAGAACTAGTCTGCACACCCACCATCCACCCCCAACCACCTCCTGGTTGTGGTGGATGGTGGGGTGGAGGAGCTCAAACAAGGGAAAAGCCAAAATCATGCACCCTCCAAAAAAACTGAAGGTTACGTAAGAAATGGATGAGCCAGCAGTGATGAAGCATTCGGGCTCCAACACGTACAATCAGAGGAAAATGAAGAGCTGCATGAGTCAAACAAAAGAGAGAGCGCCGTCTGTTTGTTTACAGCTGCTCCAGGAGAAAGCAGGAGGTGACTCAGCAGCAGATGGGATGTGACGCCTGCAAACAGACACGCTGACCGTCAAGCACTCTGCAGCTCCTCTGATGAGACACTGGACCACGTCTCCAGCTCCTGTTCGGTCAATTGGCAGGTTTGTTCAGACGGAGGTGAAACAGAAACATGGCAAAGCAGAAATATACAAAGGAGTGGAAAACAAAAGTGTCTTTTCGCCAGCACATTATACCTCCAACACTACATCACTGACTCCTACCCTGCAGCTGCAGGTA